>NC_053036.3:628474735-628669735 GCF_002575655.3 Aegilops tauschii subsp. strangulata | reverse complement strand
AAAAAGAAAAAAAAAGAAAAAATGAGAGAAAAAGAGAGAAGGGGCAATGTTACTATCCTTTTACCACACTTGTGCTTCAGAGTAGCACCATGTTCTTCATAGAGAGAGTCTCCTATGCTTTCACTTTCATATACTGGTGGGAATTTTCATTATAGAACTTGGCTTGTATGCTCCGATGATGGGCTTCCTCAAATGCCCGAGGTCTTCATGAGCAAACAAGTTGGATGCACACCCACTTAGTTTCTAGTTTGAGCTTTCATACACTTATAGCTCTTAGTGCATCCGTTGCATGCCAATCCCTACTCCTCGCATTGACATCAATTGACGGGCATCTCCATAGCCCGTTGATTAGCCGCGTCGATGTGAGACTTTCTTCGTTTTTGTCTTCTCCACATAAACCCCCACCATCATATACTATTCCACCTATAATGCTATATCCATGGCTTGCGCTCATGTATTGCGTGAGGGTTGAAAAGGCTGAAGCGCGTTAAAAAGTATGAACCAATTGCTCGGCTTGTCATCGGGGTTGTGCATGATTTGAATGCTTTGTGTGGTGAAGATGGAGCATAGCCAGACTATATGATTTTGTAGGGATGAGCTTTCTTTGGCTATGTTATTTCAATAAGACATAATTGCTTGGTTGGTGTGCTTGAAGTATTATTGTTTTTATGTCAAAGGATAGACTATTGTTTTGAATCACTTGTGTCTTAATATTCATGCCATGATTAGACATATGATCAAGATTATGCTAGGTAGCATTCCACATCAAAAATTATCTTTTTTATCATTTACCTACTCGAGGACGAGCAGGAATTAAGCTTGGGGATGCTGATACGTCTCCGTCGTATCTATAATTTTTGATTGTTCCATGCCAATATTCTACAACTTCCATATACTTTTTGGCAACTTTTTATACTATTTTTGGGACTAACATATTGATCCAGTGCCCAGTGCTAGTTCTTGTCTGTTGCATGTTTTTGGTTTCGCAGAATATCCATATCAAACGGAGTCCAAACGGGATAAAAATGGACGGAGCTTATTTTTGGAATATTTGGAAAATCTGGGAGAAAGATGAACGTGAAACGGTGTCCGAGGTGGCCACGAGGCAGGGGCCCACGCCCGTACCAGGAGGGCACGCCCCCACCCTCGTGGGCCACCCGTAAGGCGGTTGATGCCCTTCTTCGGCCGCAAGAAAGCTAATTTTTGGTAAAAAATCACGGCAAAGGTTTCAATCCAATCGGAGTTACAGATCTCCGGATATAAAAGAAACGGTGAAAAGGCAGCAGAACAGAACGCAGAACCAGAGAGAAACAGAGAGATAGATCCAATCTCGGAGGGGCTCTCGCCCCTCCCAAGCCATGGGAGCCAAGGACCAGAGGGGAAACCCTTCTCCCATCTAGGGAGGAGGTCAAGGAAGAAGAAGAAGAAGGGGGCCTCTCTCCCCCTTGCTTCCGGTGGCGCCGGAGCGCTGCCGGGGGCCATCATCATCACCGCGATCTACACCAACACCTCCGCCATCTTCACCAACATCTCCATCACCTTCCCCTCTATCTACAGCGGTCCACTCTCCCGCAACCCGCTGTACCCTCTACTTGAACATGGTGCTTTATGCTTCATATTATTATCCAATGATGTGTTGCCATCCTATGATGTCTGAGTAGATTTCCATTGTCCTACTAGTGATTGATGAATTGCTATGATTGGTTTGAATTGCATGTTTTATTATTGGTGCTGTCCTATGGTGCTCTCCGTGTCGCGCAAGCGTGAGGGATCCCCGCTGTAGGGTTTGCAATATGTTTATGATTTGCTTATGGTGGGTGGCGTGAGTGACAGAAGCACAGACCTGAGTAAGTAGGTTGTTTATGTATGGGATAAAGGGGACTTGATACTTTAATGCTATGGTTGGGTTTTACCTTAATGAATCTTTAGTAGTTGCGGATGCTTGCTAGAGTTCCAATCATAAGTGCATATGATCCAAGTAGAGAAAGTATGTTAGCTTATGCCTCTCCCTCAAATAGAATTGCAATGGTGATTATCGGTCTAGTAACGTAATCAATTGCTTAGGGACAATTCCACAACTCCTACCACCACTTTTCCACACTCGCTATATTTACTTTATTGCGTCTTTATATAAACAGCCCCTAGTTTATATTTACGCGTTCTTTATTATCTTGCAAACCTATCCTATCGCACCTACAAAGTACTTCTAGTTTCATAATTGTTCTAGGTAAAGCAAACGTCAAGCGTGCGTAGAGTTGTATCGGTGGTCGATAGAACTTGAGGGAATATTTATTCTACCTTTAGCTCCTCGTTGGGTTCGACACTCTTACTTATCAAAAACTATTGCGATCCCCTACACTTGTGGGTTATCAGGCATTTGCAGGGCGCGAGCGGACACACGCTCTGGTGATCGGCGAGCTTGTGGTAAGTGACGTAGAGCCCACAGCCTTCGTGCGGGCATTCCACCCTCACCGATGAAAGGACGAAGTCCACCACTGTGTTCCGCATGTCGAAGCCACCGCCGCGCTCGCACTTCTGGCACTGCGGCTGGTTCCCGGGGCGCTCGACGCGGCAGTCCGCACAGGCCAGGTGCCCTCCCTTGCACTGCAGAAATCAATCGAACATCACATCAATCAAGAAACCTGCACCTTGCTCAATCAGCCGAACGGACGAGGTGTATTCGAACCTCATACACTGGAGGCGTCAAGGGGCGGAGGCACAAGGGGCAGTGGAGCACGGTGAGGTCCATCGAGACCTTAGAGAGCTCCATCGTCGGGTCCTGTTCGGTCTGCATGATCTCGCCCTCCTCGTGCACAACCATCTCTCGACTTGGGCCGGGGTATTACAAAGCTTTATCGTGACATATTTTATACTACTTCAAGGTGCATTAAATCAACACATGCAAGTATCAAAAGGAGAGTCACGGCATGCATGCATGCGTTGTAATTAATGCATCGGTAAACGCAAATTATTGAAATATATCGAGTGCAGTGCTTTGATCTGTCGCGTCAACTCGTACATCAACGAGAAGTTTGATTATCCTCTCCCTCGCGGACTTAACTGCACCTGCCTTTGGCTGTATGACAGGTTGGCCACACACCTGTCGGGCCCACCTGTCATACACGCAAAGGCAGGAGCGTCCCTCCCTCGCCCATGAGCGTGGTGGCTGGCAAGACTAGGAGAAGCTTTCGCTACACGCTCTCCCTCCCGCACGCGGTGGACATGCAGCAGTTAATCGGTGTCAGATGGCCAGAAGCGTACTGTAGTACTCCTCCAGTGCAGTAGTACTCCATCATTGTTCGACTTCCCGAAGAGGCGAAGAGCCAAGCGCAGCCCGGACGCTCGTGTGGCAGTTTCATGTGTAGAGTAGTCTAGGATAGCGTGTATCGTGCCTATAAGCTTAAAATCGTTTGGGTCGGCTCCATGCTATGTGGCCGTCTCGAAGTTTTTTTTAAATTAAAATAGTCTTCTGGCCCTACCTGTCACCCTGGTGATTGTAGTTTGCACGCTCATCTAGTCAAGACAGGAATATATATTTTAATTTGTTTTTTTTAAAGGGGGGACTCCCCGGCCTCTGCATCAGAACGATGCATACGGCCACATATATTTTAATTTGTGGTGGGTAAATGTTAGAGGTTGCAGCAAATATATTGTACACTGCGGGTCTTTCAGCCAAGTTTAGAGGCAAGCATGTGGGGCCAGTGCTATGATGTGTCGCGTCAACTCGTACAACGAGGAGAAGCTTGATTTTACTACACGCCTTCTCCCTCGCCCATGCGCGCGGTTGCTCGCAAACGAGGGCAGGCTTTTGCTTAGTACTAGTGCGGTGAGATGGTTTCTCGAAGAAGACGATGGAGAAGCGGAGTCAGCGAAGAGTGAAATGATGGTTGCTTCGTCCGTGCTTTTGTGATTTGAAGCCTCACTGCTTTGTGATTTGTGATAGAAGGGACAGGGGAGTAGACTCTGTGCTCTATACATGCGTCCAAGCATGGGAGAAAGAGGAGAGACGTTGCATTTTTCTATTCCTTCAATCAATCAATCAGGGAGCTTCGGTTCCATCTTTTTGGCTTTGGCAACACCGTCCATAATGGTTCCCACGATGCCAAAAGCTATTTTCACATTTGGCTACATATTGTGGATGCCCTTAACCGTACCACTTGGTTTTATACGTAAATAAATACGTACTAGTTCTATCGTTTTCCTCTCCGAGGTGCACAATATTGAGTATACTGACTAGTCTCTTTTTGACACGCATTTACGTTTTTTTTACACAGTACAGACGCAAGCGCTCATATACACGCGCATACACTCACCCCTATGAACGCACACACGCACGGCACTACGTATCATCTTGAAATTTACGAAGTCACCATAGGCACCTCGTCGTCGACGGGTCCATAGGTGCTTGAATGCCAAGGAGGGAGAGGGTAGCGGTTCCCGAGACGTTGAACGGTCAATGATGCATCCTCAATTACATGCAGAGGGAATTAATTGGAGAAGCAGAATAGAGCCAGCACGATGTGAATGCAACAGAGTTTGGACTCTCATATAATAAAGGCGCCCTACCACTCCAATCCATCTACTCCCAAGTCTCTGCGCAACACTGCTCACTCCAATCCAAGACCAAGTGACCAGAGGCCACAAGCACCTATGGAGGGGATGGATGCGAGCGGCAGTCGGCTCTGCCAAATCATCCAAGGCGCCGGCCAGCGGCCCCGCACCGTGCAGCGTTTCCAGACGGTGCTGGCGACCGCAGGCATCGTAGCCCTCGCCGACGCCGGCTTCGCCTCTCGCATGGACGACATGATGGTCAACTCCATCCGCAAGTTCACCGCCGTCAAGAAGCGCGCGGACGACCTTGCCGTACTGCTCCAGCCCGCGTGCCCAGGCTCCTCATTGCCTGCCACCCTCATCGGCCTCCATGGTGACGAACTCTTTCAAGCCCTGGTGGCCCTGCAGGTGCCGGAGGTCGCGACGAAGAATGTGCACCTCGAGGCCGCGCTCGCCGCGCAGCGCCTCGCCATGCAAGAAACCGTCAACCTGCACATCCACGTCTACGAGGAAATCGTCTACATAGGCCACTACAAGGCAAGCGAGGACAGAAAGACGTTGGCCTTCTTCCAGCGGCTGGAATCTTTGGACGCCATTGTTCAGAAGCACGTCGACCTGGCCACGAAAGCCGCTGCTACTTAGGCGCCGTTCGGTGGGCCGGCGCCCTGAGTCGAGGAGGTGGACGTCGTCGATGGATGCATCTCTTCTTCTTGCCTCCTGTAACCAGCACTGCATCGCCTCGTGGCCTTAATGTTTTATTAGTATAGTACTCCCTCCGTTCCCAAATATAAGTCTTTCTAAAGATTCCAGCAAGTGGCTACTACATACGGAGCAAAATGAGTGAATCTACACTCTAAACTATGTCTACATACATCTGTATGTTGTATTCCATTTGAAATAGTATCTAAAAAGGCTTATATTTATGAACGGAGGGAGTATATGGCATTTTTATTCCAGTCGTAATGTTTTCACTGTGAGGTGGGGCCGCAGTTCAGCAAACCCACCCCGCCCACCAGGCGTCGGCCGAGTTTAGAATTAGAAGAGAGAAACGAGGGAGGAGAGCTAGCTGTAGCACAGACGATGTTGTCAGATGGGACTCGTGTTTATAGAATAGGAGTACTGAGCACTCGTGCCTCTTTTTTTCTTTTTGAGGGAAAAATTAGTCGTATGTCTAGTACCACTAGTTGGGTGCGTGCGACCTATAGCTGTCATCACTTTAGGTCTCCTTTTCGAACCGCGGCTACGCTTCATAGTACATATTTTTTCACGCATTTATCCTCCTATATGTACTCCTAGGCTATTTCCACGTGCTCCCATTCGCCGACATGTGGGACATAGAGCATCTGGGTCGTAGTGCATGCACGACTCGGAGCATATGCCGGGGTACTTTACATTTCAGACCTCACGAATTACATGCAAACCCCCCGCAGAAGAATAATAAATGAATGAATTACTACATGAAACCGGATTATTTTCGTGGAAACCGGAGCACGTTCATCAAATTTTGGACATAACACGTTTATAAAAAATGACCGGACCTAAACCAGTCTGAGGGCCTCTTTGATTTTTCCCGCAAAAAAAGGGCCTCTTTGATTCGCAGGATACTAAAAACACAGGAATGGGGAAAGTATGATGGCGATGAACCGAGACGAGGAGAACTCTAACTTAGTTAGAGGTTTTAGAGTTAGATTCTAACCCTGAACTAACTCTAAACCAAAGAGGTGTATGGATGGCAGGGTTAGATTGACAATAAATGCTCTTTCTCAATCATTTGACTACTTTGGACCCTATTTCCTGCCGGATTTGGAGGGTGCTTGGATACGTTTTAGTTCCATGACTAAAAGTAGTGGGACTAAAACTTGCTAGCCTCACCCATGCTTGGATCCAAATACTAAAGAGACTAAAATCAAGTTAATGAGCATTTATTATCCTCCAAACCCTCCAATCTAGAACTCGCCTGTGTTAAAGGAGAGGAGTTAAATGAGGAGAGAGAGGACTAATCCACATTTTAGTAGGGGTACCCCTAACTAAATTTTTTTAGTCTCAAGACTAGTTTTAGCCCCTCTTTAGTCAGGGATGCTTGGAACTTTAGCCTCTTAAAGAGACTATTTTTAGTCAGAATAAAATATGTCCCTTTGATCCAAGCACCCTCTTGGTGTGGCCGGCTCTTCTGTGGCCTCCTCCCGCTCACAATTGACATAAAACGAACCATCTATACAAATCAAGCATGCAAAACATGATAATTTTTACTTTGTCCATACAAATGAGATATCCCACTTAAACATACAAGTCGTCAATCAAGCTTCACAAAATAAAAAAACACTTCATGAAACAAAGAATGAGCTAACTCATCACGGAAGTCATTCACGATAGGGAGGGAGCCCGGAGCCCCTCACGCACCGAGGGAGGAGCTCGCCATCGTCGCTCTGGAGGAAGGCTCTGTAGAGCCCAAGCCCCAGGAACCCGTCCGACGCCGGCCCTTGCGAGTTGAGGTCGACACCGGCATGGGTAGCAGGGCCGCTTGCCGCCGACTGGGAACTTAATCTTTGGGCCTCTAGAAATAATGCAAGCCTGTAACTAAAATACCTAGAAAGGTGAACTGAATCTTTGGGCCTCTAGAAATAATGCAAGCCTGAAAGTGAAATACCTAGAAAGGTGAACTGAATCTTTGGGCCTCTAGAAATAATGCAAGCCTGAAACTGAAATACCTAGAAAGGTGAACTGAATCTTTGGGCCTCTAGAAATAAAGCAAGCCTGAAATTGAAATACCTAGAAAGGTGAACTAAATCTTTGGGCCTCTAGAAATAATGCAAGCCTGAAATTGAAATACCTAGAAAGCTGACCTGAATCTTTGGGCCTCTAGAAAGATTTATTACCTCCTCAAGCAGCATCAAACAATTCCATGCGTGCACCACAAATCTATACCAAGTTTGATCAGGATCTACTTTTCCAAATCAGAATTAGCGCTAGAGCAAGCAAGATCAATGATATGGCCGTGAGACAGAGAAGGAACGAACAAACTCACCCCTCTCGCGACCTCCCTGGTAGATGCGCCGCCGCCGCGCATGACAGAGGGAGAAAAAGACTGGTGAAGGGGGAGCGGGGCGACCTTCGAAGGCCAGAGGGAGAGGGCGGCCGGAGTAGGGCGGCGGAGGCCGGAACGAGAGGACGGCCGGAGGAGAGAGAGAGGGCGAGCGGCGCTTGGGCGGGCGGCCCTATGGGGAATAGAGAGGAGTCGTGCGAGAGGGGGGAGCGATCTGGTGCGGGCAGGGGAGATTTTTTTAGTTCTCTTTTAGTGGGCCCGAGGATAACTAACCCAATTAGAACCTCTCCACCGAGCTAGTTTTTTTAGCTGGGTTAAAGCAAACTAGCTCAAACTAACCCCTCTTGTTTCGATAATTTGAGGCTATTTCAACCCAAACTAGCTCTAACTCAGGGATCCAAACAAAGACTCTTACTGTACATGCTACAGTGTGGACCGTAGCACATTGTTTTTTATGGCCATATCACCACATTGTTTTCTACTGCTGGTTCACTAGGCTACCGTGGTTCGCACTGCTGGTTCACTGGGCTGCCATGGTTCGCACTCCTCCGACCTGAGTAGTACTCCCTCTGTTCCTAAATATAAGTCTTCGTAGATATTTCACTGTGGACCACATACGGATGTATATAGATGCATTTTATGTGTAGATTCACTCATTTTTCTCCGTATGTGGTCCATAGTGAAATCTCTGCAAAGACTTATATTTAGGAACGGAGGGAGTAGTATAGTACTAGTATATACCGCATCATTCTTTGCTCCTTCTTACTACTCCGACATGTGGGAGAGCCAGCATCCGGGTCGACGTGTCATGCACCAGATTAGAGCGCGGAACGGAAGGGGGGCATCACCCCTATCGGAGCGCCAGTAATTCATGACTATAGTGAGTGGTCATATCACAAGTCTTTCCAGCAGTAACGCGCCATCAAATCGCACAGCCCCACTCGCTCACCCTCCTCGCCTCTCTGTGAAACCGCCTACCCGAAAACTGCCACGCGTACTGCCCGGGAAAAGCCCCGCCCTCAACTTTTAACTACGCGAAAATAGTTCGAGCTTGTTCATTCTATGTAAATACAGTACTTACTGTATGTTTATTCACCCGTGGGGTTGTTCAATGAATGGAGGGGCGGGGAGCACAAGTGAACAATACTGTAGTACTACTAGTACTAGTAAGTAGGAGTCGTACAGTAGTCACCTTAAATAGAGAGTTTCTTTTCTTTAATGCCACGTACACAAATTGAAACGCTTGTTGTGGAGAGAAAAAAGATAATCACTCCACTATATATGGACGCAGGGGCCTGAGCGCTTGCTTTACTAGGGTTGCTCTCTTCATTCTCTCATCCTCTCCAGATATAAACAAGACAGCGGTAGCGACATTTTCTCTCTGCTCACCGCTGGTCACAGATCCGGCCGGATCCCTTCGGCCGGTGTGTGTAGAGGACTAAAAGGTGCATCGTTCACGCGGTCATCGCCGCTGAGGGAGGAAACCCACAGCTGCCGGAGGGGCCCGATCCTCTGCCCGTGCCGATCTCTCCGACACAGCGCCGGCTCGGGAGGTCCTCCGACCCTTCTTCCTCCCTGCCGTATTGTCCGCAGATCCGACCTGCCGCCGTCGACATCCTGGCGACCCTCAGGTATAAGTTCTTCGAAAGCGGCCTTGCTCTACTGCCCCAGCTCCCCACATGTCTGCATGTGCATCTTTTTCTACTCCCATCAGCTCTTCCAAAGCCACCTAAATTTTTAGTATTATTAGAGGTAAAGCTACTTCATGCATTCGAATCTAGGGCTTTGTTCAAACAACGAAGAAAGGGGGGAAAGTTGTAGCATGAATCTAGGACTTGATTCAAACAGGAAATAATATGGTGAAAGTAGTAGAGACCGGATACCCAACCGGTCTCTTGGTTGAAAAGGGAAATAATGGAAAACGTAGTACAAACTGGATAAGGAACAGATCTTGGTTGAAAAAAGGATAGAAAGTGGCGGCTGGTGGACAAGTCAACAGAGTATGTCAAGGATTAGATTTGCTGCCATCACATAGTAAAAGGTCTCTAGGATTAGATTTGCTGACCTCACATAGTAAAAGGTCTCAGGATTAGATTTGCTGCCCTCACATAGTAAAAGGTCTCAGGATTAGATTTGCTACCCTCACATAGTAAAAGGTCTCCAGGATTAGATTTGCTGCCCTCGCATAGTAAAAGGTCTCCAGGATTAGATTTGCTGCCCTCACATAGTAAAAGGTCTCCAGGATTAGATTTGCTGCCCTCACATAGTACAAGGTCTCCAGGATTAGGTTTGCTGCCCTCACATAGCATGAACAAACTCGGCATCACCACTTTATGCCTCCTTGTAGGTACATTGTGCTGATGCGTCCACTGTCGCATGTCCTTATACCAAGCTTTTGATGTTGTTAATGTAAGGGCGCATGTAAAATGAAGCGATCACACTGTTACCTTAGGGACATGTCTAACCAGTGTTATTGTTAATCTAATGCCTCCAGTGATAAGATGCAATTAAACTATGTTACAAATGGCACTCCTGCTGTTTTCCCCAGTATGATAAGTAAGTTGCTCCTTTACATTGTTGAGTGTCCTGGTGTCCCCACGGTCTCATGCCCTTAAACCAACTCTTTAGCTGCTGTTGATTTACTGTGTCTGGTAAACAAGCAATGCCACCATTAAAGTAATCCCATATTTGAGGAATCTCATTGTTGATCGTAATGCTTCTGGTAACATGAAGCATTGCTGACGTTTTAAAATTTCTACTGTCCTTGCGTGATTGCCATGAACATAATTAAGATGCTTCTTTTCATTTTGTATATGTTTCGTATATTCTTATTGACGAGCAACTGTTTACTTTCTATCTTTTTGTGCAGATAGGGATATCCATTTCACCTTGTTGCTATTCTGACCTTTTGGTGAACTGCACAAAACACTTTTTTTTGGAATGAGTGTCTTGTGCAGTTCAACTAAAATGTCACGTGGGCAACATCTCTCAATTTTGGTGGAACTGCACAAAATGGTGATTGGAGTTTCCAAAATCTCCGTCAAGTTCTGCTGGTAATCTCGTGCAACATTTTATTAGCCTTTGCAAGATGGAGCCGTCACTGTCACCACAATGGCACTTTATTTTAGTGGAACTTTTTTTTGACAAAAGAGAGCATTCTCTCTGATTTCCATTAAAGAAATCACCATGTCTTACTACAGATCAGAAAGAGAAACTAAAAGAAAAAGCATGACACTCCACTCCCCTACGAAATGCATTGTGGTGACTACTAAGAAGAACCTGCCAGCTCACGAGAGCAAGTACTTCTTGCTAGCTGAATGATGCAATCTTTGCTTCATTTCAAGTGAACTGCACAAAAAGGCGCATGAATTGAATCATGGAACTCGAGGCAGACTTCATCCTAGTGGAGCTGTAGGTTGAGTTCAAGGAGGCCACTATTAAAGTGAAATCATGCTCTCCATGTTTGTGCTGTGCAAACAGGAATACTCAACTACAGATGTTGTGACGGTCAAGAGCATTTGCCAAGTTTCTTCGATTGTATGACATGGCTAGCCAAGATGGATTTAATCCCGATATTCACTTTATCAAAAGGCTCTAATGGGTTGGTTCTGAATCTTGCAAGCTGGGAATCAATGAGATGTGTAGGCATCTTTGTTGTACTTATTATTTGAATCTTATTTGTTGGTTATGAATCTTGCAAGCTGGGAATCAATGAGATGTGTAGGCATCTTTGTTGTACTTATTATTTGGATCTTATTTGTTGGTTCTGAATCTTGCAAGCTGGGAATCAATGAGATGTGTAGGCATCTTTGTTGTACTTATTATTTGGATCTTATTTGTTGGTTCTGGATCATGCAAGCTGGGAAACACGGCATGATGATGCAGAGGACAACAACCATAATAAACAGTTCAAACTTGGTAGTATTATGTTTGTGAAAGTGCGATAAATGTGCTGATCGTGTGCGTCCTGAGAATAATAATTCTAACTGTTGTGCATGTTGATCCTGTGACACTGATAGAACGAGCCAATGCATTGCTTGTTTTAAGTATAAATTTATATTAAAGCTAATTAAATTTAAGTAAAGTGACCACTAACTCCTATTATTACAGTACCAATACAGACCCGCTCGTGAACCGACGTGTGGCCGGAGTAGGTTTCTTAATGGAGGCGTTTGAATGCGCCGAGGGTGCATCTTCTGCCGGGCATGCAGCGGACGAGGGAGGGGTAGTAACTGTTGTCGCCTGTACACACTCAGCTTACTGTTGAATCCAGTTCCCCAAGAGCTGAAAAACGAACTGCTGCCGCCGCCTACACACTCGTTCACTCGAAGAGACTCCAATGGCGATCCGAGGGGTGAGCCTGCTGGATATGGACTTCAGCAAGGAGTTCCCCTTTGAGTTCGCCGTTCAGTCCTATGGCTGCACCAAGTTGAATGTGATGTACACCAACGATACGAACTCGGTGAAGCTCTGCCTCGCCTCAGTCCTATGGCTGCACCAGGTTCTGGAGCATTCGCCCGTTTCATCGGCAGCGCCGACTGCACCTTCGCTACGGTGGAGAGAAGGAAGAACGCGACGATTCGGCCATCTTGTGCAACAAGCTTGTCGACATCCAGAAGCAATACAAGATCATCAGCAACGGGCAGGAGAAGGACTCTGTGGTTGACCTCGCTGAGACCATCATCGACCCCTGATACGCCAACATGAAAGAAGACGACCTGAACACGTGGGAGGTACCTCTGAATCTAGCCTACATAACCTACGCGGCCAAGGACGCATATGCATGCTACGACATGTATAGGCAGATCTTGGACATGAGGGCGTGTCTGCTTCCTGTAACCGACGAGTACACGGACAGCTGCAGCGTCATGATCAAGCGTGCCAGGAAGGTCTAGATGTTGTACTTTATCTGTTTAAAAGCACCTTTATCATCTGAGTGTTTCATGCATTAGCCTATGTGTCGTAATTATCTGTTTTGTCCGAAATATTTCTGTTAAGAACCCATTAACCTGATTGCTTTTTTAGTGGCTATTTGCTTATGTATGTAACTAGTTCACTTGTCCGTTAAAAAAAACTACTCCCTCCGTCTAGGTGAGTAAGTCATTTTAGGTTGTGCACCGTGACCAAGGAGGAGGGGAAAACTAGAGACCTTAATGTTTATTTGCTAATTAATAGCATTGCATGCAATGAACTAACCACTGCATGTCGTGTTTGGTAGTCTCAAGTCATTAAAAGCATGCACACCCCTCATCTCTTATTGGTTGATATTTCAAGAAACAAGAAACGAGGTAGAAGTTAATGAACCGCGCCTAAGTGTTTTGGGATTATTTGGTTTTCATAAGATGACTTACACACCTAGACGGAGGGAGTAGTTCACTCGGCTGCCGTGCTTTGAATCTCCTTCCTCCCAACATATTCCCCTCCTCAGGTGGACCCAGCAAGTCTCTGAATTTTCTCCCACTTTCTTTTTCCATGTAAACTAAGTTTTCTCCCAGTACTTTCCCCTAGAACCAACTCAACTGTCGCACGTCTAGCCTAAAAAATAATAATACCCCACGTACTATTAACTCATCAAATTAAAATGATATTTTATTTCGTAAGTTGAAAGTTCTTACATAATAATAATAATAATAATAATAATAATTGTTTATATATAACTTGGCAAGTTAACTCCTAGTGATTGCGTACATAAGCTTGCAAAGATTTTACTGACCAATGCAGTAATAGACGTGCAATCATGTGTTTATGTTTTTATAACCTTTCTCCGTCTAGCCCAACATGATATTTTCACCCAGCCCAGCAAGTCCGCGGATTTCGAGAAAAATGCAAATGGGATTTAAACGGGCTGCATAGATGCTACATCATTGTTTCACCCAGCCCACCAAATGGACTAAAAAACAAATGGACTGGCTGACATGTGGGCCAGTAGGTCGAAGCCTAAGAAGGCGTTGGATTTACATCCAACGGCCGGCATTCTTCTTCAATCTCTCGTCTTCTTCCCCCAGCGCTGCCGGAACCGCCTGCTCCAGCCTTCGGCGTCCAGCGGCGTTGTTTTGCGCTCCTCAGCGAAATGCTACCCCGCCGACGGCCAGGCCATCCCTCTACTCCGCACCTCCTATTATTCTCTGCCGAGTGTAGGCCCACCCCGCACCCGAACCAGTCAAGTTTCCCACTCCTCTCCGTCTGCGACTTCACTGCCGCGTCTTCCCCATCTCTGGGTCGTTCCAGTCTGGGGCCTCACCGTCGTCCACCGCCTCGGTGCGCTCGGCGCGGCGTGGTCAACATACGAGAGTCATCGGAAGAGGACTGTACGTGGAGAGCCTGACGGCTGGGACCCACGAGGTCCATGGTCGCACGCAAGGAAAGTTCCTCCTTATTATGCACTGTACGTGGGAAGGGCTTCTGTATTTCGCGAAAAAAAGTTCCCCCCGCTGACAGGTCGGACCCACCAGCTATATCTTCGCACGCAAGGAAGTGCCTCCTTATTACGCACAAAAAAATGAATACCCCCTGCTAGCTGGGACCCACCATAGTGTGTGGCTGACTTGTGGGCCTACTAAGTTGACGAGGACGGAGGGCTTTGTCAACTTAGTCAATATGAACGATTCTAGCTCCAGTGACCGTACGATGTCCATCCAACGGCCATAGTGCTTCTTCAACCTCTGGTCTTCTTGCTCCAGCCGCCCAAAGCAGCGCCGGTCGTGCCGCCTGCTCCTGCCTCTCGTGGCCGGCTGTGATGCCGTGGAGGCCTCACCGCCCCCTACTACTCCCACCGCTGGCTCAGGGTATCCCTCTACTCACCCACACCCCCTGTTATTCTGCGGCGACGGCAGCCTCACGCCGCAGCCAAACCAGTGAACCCTCGTACTCCTCTCCGCGTGGGCATCCACTGCCGCGTCTCCCCGGATCTGCGTCATCCCCTTCCTAGGCCTCGCCGTCGTCCACCACCTTGGTGCTCTCGGTGCGGCGTGGTCAATGTGGTCAACGACCGACTTCCATCGGAAGAGTACTGTACGCGTGGAGAGGCTGACAGCTGGGTCCACGGCCACAGCCCAGTTTTTTTGTGATTTGCCAAGTAAGTCGCTTTGTCAGGCCTGTTGGGCTGCAAATCTTTCAAGACGAGGAGAGCTTCATTTGGTTGGCCGAGAAAATGGCCTATCAGTAATGAGAAATGGGCTGTACATTTTTAAAACACATCAAACCGGCAATTAGTTTCAAATATCTTTTTTTCATTTCGAGATTTTAAATTACATTAATTTTTATGCATGGAGAATTTGTTGGATTTTATATTGATATACATTTATTTATAAAATCAGTTTGAATGTGAGTCGAAATTTCGGGATTAAAAACAGTTCGGGCCGCACCGAAATATGCAAAATTTCGTATATTTTTTTAACCATGGCCACAATATGGGCTATAATGCTAACAAAAAGAATATGGGCTCCAAAAAAAACCTTAAGAATTAGCAAATGGGCTGTAAATTATTAGAAATAATGGCAGATGGGTTGTATGCTGTTTTCCACATATTTGAGGCTTTCCTAAAAAAAGGTTGACGCACAAGCAGTGACTGTTGGATGTCCATCGAACGGCCGTCGTGCTTCTTCAATCTCTGCTCTTCCTGCTCTAGCCGCTCAAACAAGCGCCAGCGGGACTGCCTGCTCCCTCCTCCCCGCGGCCGGCTGTGCTGCCGCGCAGGCCTCACCGCCCCACCGTACTCCCATCGCTGGCCTAGCCATCCCTCTACTCACCCACACCTGCTGTTATTCTCCGGCGACGGCAGACGAACCAGACAACCTTCGTACATTCGTACTCCCCTCCGCGTGGAAAACAACTGCCGAGTCTTCCCTGCCTCCGTGTCGTTCCCTTCCTAGGCCTCGCCGTCGTCCACCGCCATGGTGCTCTCGGCGCGGCTTGGTCAACGTGGTCAACGACCGACATGCATCTTAAGTGGACTGTACGTGGAGAGGCCGACAGCAGGGTCCACGGCCGCACGCAAGGAAATGCCTCCTTATTACGCGCAAAATAATGATTCCTCCACCTGACATCAGGGGCCCACCGAAAGGGCCTCTGTATTTCGTGAAAAAAAAACGTTACCGCCGCTGACAGCTCGGACCCACAGCTATATCTTCGCACGCAAGGAAGTGCCTCCTTATTACGCACACAAAAAATGAATACTCTCCCTGTTAGCTGGGACCCATTATAGTGGCAGGCTGACTTGTGGGTCTACTAAGTTGACAGGGACGGAGGGCTTTGTCAACTTAGTCAATATGCACGATTCTAGCTCCAGTGACCGTACGATGTCCATCCAACGGCCGTAGTGCTTCTTCAACCTCTGGTCTTCTTGCTCCAGCCGCCCAAACTAGTGCCGGTCGTGCCTCGTGCTCCTGCCTCCCGTGGCCGGCTGCGATGCGGCGGAGGCCTCACCGCCCCTACTACTCCCACCGCTGGCCAGGCCATCCCTCTACTCACCCACACCCCTTGTTATTCTGCGGCGACGGCAGCCTCACACCGCAGCGAACCAGTGAACCCTCGTACTCCTCTACGCGTGGGCATCCACTGCCGCGTCTTCCCCGGCTCCGCGTCGTCCCCTTCCTAGGCCTCGCCGTCGTCCACCGCCCTGGTGCTCTCGGCGCGGCGTGGTCAACATGGTCAAGGAACGTCTTTCCATTGGACGTGGACTGTACGTGGAGAGGCTGACAGCTGGGTCCACGGCCGCAGCAAGGAAGTGCCTCCTTATTATGTGCAAAATAATTATTCCTCCACCTGACAGCAAGGACCCACCGGATGGGCCACCGTATTTCGCGAAAAAACGTTTCGCCCCTGACTGCTGGGACCCACCAGCTACACCTTCACACGCAAGGAAGTGCGTCCGGGCAAAAAGAAACAAAACGATTCACCCCCTTGACTGCTGAGACCCACCAGCTACATCTTCGCACGCAAGGAAGTGCGTCCGGGCAAAACAAAAGGAATCGCCCCCCTGACTGCTGGGACCCACCAGCTACATCTTCGCAGGCAAGGAAGTGCCTGACAGTCAGGACCCACCTGGTCGAAGCGTACGTAGCGTTGTCATTCTGGTCACGAACGTGTACGTACATATATACTGGTGGATGTAGAGGAGCGCACGTGTCGTAGTAGAGGTGCGCACGTAGCATGTACACGTACGTATAGCGGCCAGGGTGCAAGAAAGAAAATATGGCCACGTATGTGTACATACAGGCGGGGTCTCGAACGCCTACTCGTGCATACGTACGGCGAGGGCTCGTGTAAATGGCTGGGTCGGGACGGAGAAACAGCGTCGTCGTCGTGTTCATGGGGAGGCAACGGAATGCGTCGTGTTCATGGGGAGGCAACGGAATGCGTCGTGTTTATCGGGACGCAACGGAACGCGTGGGAGCCAACCGGCTGGGTCAGAACGGAATGCGTGGTTGTGTTCATCGGGAGGGCTTGGACGGAACAGGCGATGGAAACGAGGCCTGGCGTACCGCACAACGGAGGAAACGGACCTCCTACGTTCGGAACGGGGTCCTGTTGATCGGCAGGGGTCTGGCATACCGCAAAACGGAGGAAACGGACCTCCTACGGTCGAAACGGGGGTCCTGTTGATCGGGAGGGGTGTGGCGTACCGCAAAACGGAGGAAACGGACCTCCTACGGTCGAAACGGGGGTCCTGTTGATCGGGAGGGGTGTGGCATACCGCAAAACGGACGAAACGGACTTGTGTTGGAGCGCTACGGTCGAAACGGGGGTCCTGTTCATTGGTAGGGGTGTGGCGTACCGCAAAATGGGACTCCACGGGATACTGTTCATCTCCACCGTCGACCTCCTCCAACCTCCATGGGCTACCGTCGACCTCCTCCAGCCTCCACGGGCTCCTGTTCATCCAGCCTCCACCGCGCGCTACTCCACGGGCTACTGTTCAACCACCCCTCCACGGGCACCCCTCCACCGTCTACTGTTTATCCAGCCCTCCACACCACAGGGTCCTGTTCAACCACCCCTCCACGGGCACCCATCCACCGTCTACTGTTCATCCAGCCCTCCACACCACGGGGTCCTGTTCAAACAGAGGCAACGCCACCGCTCACTGTTCATCCAACCCCCCCCCCCCCCCCGCAACGCTCATTGTTCATCCAATCGATCGGCTTCAGTTAGCAGCAGTAGCGAAGGAATCACTCGATCGGGTTCAGTTAACAGCCATCGATCGATCGCTCGGGTTCAGTAACGCGTAGCCTGCAGTGCAATCGCTTGGGTTCAGTTAGAGCCCAACTCCTCGCTCGGGTTCAGTTCGAGCCAACGCCTTGCACACACGCGCGTACGTGTACGAGAGAAACGCGCATCGCTCGGCCCCCGACCTCCCACCGTAACCGGGAACTCCCCGAAATTTTCATCCCCCCCGCTTCTACCACGGTTTTTTCCGTCATGGACGGCCCAAAGAATGTCATCCAGCTGCGTCTCCGGCCCGCCCAGGACGAAAAGCCCATTTTCTGTCATGATTTTTTGTCATAGAAGTAGGAGCCCACCACATCTATGATGATACCGGGTTTTTTCACAATTATCGTCATAGAAGTGTCATATGTATGACAGAAAAAAAATTCGTTCGGCCCAAAATGTCATGGATGTGTCTTTTTTTTGTAGTGACGGTCGCCGGAAATATTCGGGGGTATACCGGTATTGTACCGGGACCACCGGAGGGGTTCCGGGGGTCCACCGGGAGGGTCCACCTGCCCCGGAGGGCCTTATGGGTTGTAGGTGAAGGGGAACCAGCCCCTAGGTGGGCTGGGCATCATCCCCCCAAGGCCCAAGCGCCTAGGGTTGGGGGAAACACTGGAGGGGGCGCCCCCCTTTGGCTTGGGGGGCAAGCCTCCCCCCTTGGCCGCCGTCCCCCTCTAGATCCATCTGGAGGGGGCCGGCCCCCCTCTCCCTTGCCCCTATAAATAGAGGGGAGGTGGGAGGGCTGCAGCACCACATCCAAGGCGCAGCCCCTCCCCTCCCCAACACCTCTCCTCCTCCGCGTGAGCTTGGCGAAGCCCTGCCGGAGAACTGCCACTCCACCACCACCATGCCGTCGTGCTGCTGTTGGAGCCTTCTTCCTCAACCTCTCCCTCCTCCTTGCTGGATCAAGGCGCAGAAGACGTCACCGGGTTGCACATGTGTTGAACGCGGAGGTGCCGTTGTTCGGCGCTAGGATCGGAATCCACCGCGATCTGAATCGCTACGAGTATGACTCCCTCATCCGCGTTCTTGCAATGCTTCCGTCTCGCGATCTTCAACGGTACGAAGATGCACTCCCCTCTCTCTCGTTTCTAGTTACTCCATAGATTGATCTTGGTGATGCGTAGAAAATTTTTAATTTCTGCAACGATCCCCAACAGGCCCCCCCCCTTTCCTTCCTCCTTCCTCCCCCTTCCTTCTCTCCTAATCCAACTAGGGAAGGGGGGAATCCTACTCCCGGTGGGAGTAGGACTCCCCTTGGGGCGCGCCTAGGAGGCCGGCCTCCTCCCCCTCCTCCACTCCTTTATATACAGGGGAGGGGGCACCCCATAGACACACAAGTTGATCATTGATCTCTTAGCCGTGTGCGGTGCCCCCCTCCACCATAATCCACCTCGGTCATATCGTAGTGGTGCTTAGGCGAAGCCCTGCGTTGGTAACTTCATCATCACCGTCATCACGCCGTCATGCTGACGGAACTCTCCCTCGAAGCTCTACTGGATCGTGAGTTCGTGGGACGTCACCGAGCTGAACGTGTGCTGATCGCGGAGGTGTCGTACGTTCGGTACTAGGATCGGTCGATCATGAAGACGTATGACTACATCAACCGCGTTGTCATAACGCTTCCGCTTACGGTCTATGAGGGTACGTGGACGACACTCCCCCCTCTCGTTGTTATGCATCACCATGATCTTGCGTGTGCGTACGAATTTTTTTGAAATTACTACGTTCCCCAACAGTGGCATCCGAGCCAGGTTTATGCGTAGATGTCATATGCACGAGTAGAACACAAGTGAGTTGTGGGCGATACTAGTCATACTGCTTACCAGCATGTCATACTTTGATTCGGCAGTATTGTTGGATGAAGCGGCCCGGACCGACATTACGCGTACGCTTATGCGAGACTGATTCTACCGACGTGCTTTGCACACAGGTGGCTGGCGGGTGTCAGTTTCTCCAACTTTAGTTGAATCGAGTGTGGCTACGCCCGGTCCTTGTGAAGGTTAAAACAACACATACTTGACGATATATCGTTGTGGTTTTGATGCGTAGGTAAGAACGGTTCTTGCTCAGCCCGTAGCAGCCACGTAAAACTTGCAACAACAAAGTAGAGGACGTCTAACTTGTTTTTGCAGGGCATGTTGTGATGTGATATGGTCAAGACATGATGCTAAATTTTATTGTATGAGATGATCATGTTTTGTAACGGAGTTATCGGCAACTGGCAGGAGCCATATGGTTGTCGCTTTATTGTATGCAATGCAATCGCCCTGTAATTGTTTTTACTTTATCACTAAGCGGTAGCGATAGTCGTAGAAACAATAGTTGGCGAGACGACAATGATGCTACGATGGAGATCAAGGTGTCGCGCCGGTGATGATGGTGATCATGACGGTGCTTTGGAGATGGAGATCAAAGGCACAAGATGATGATGGCCATATCATATCACTTATATTGATTGCATGTGATGTTTATCTTTTATGCATCTTATTTTGCTTAGATCGACGGTAGCATTATAAGATGATCTCTCACTAAATTTCAAGGTATAAGTGTTCTCCCTGAGTATGCACCGTTGCGAAAGTTCGTCGTGCCGAGACACCACGTGATGATCGGGTGTGATAAGCTCTACGTTCACATACAACGGGTGCAAGCCAGTTTTGCACACGCAGAATACTCGGGTTAAACTTGATGAGCCTAGCATATGCAGATATGGCCTCGGAACACTGAGACCGAAAGTTCGAGCGTGAATCATATAGTAGATATGATCAACATAGTGATGTTCACCATTGAAAACTACTCCATCTCACGTGATGATCGGACATGGTTTAGTTGATATGGATCACGTGATCACTTAGATGATTAGAGGGATGTCTATCTAAGTGGGAGTTCTTAAGTAATTTGATTAATTGAACTTTAATTTATCATGAACTTAGTACATGATAGTATTTTGCATGTCTATGTTGTTGTAGATAGATGGCCCGTGCTGTTGTTCCATTGAATTTTATTGCGTTCCTTGAGAAAGCTAAGTTGAAATATGATGGTAGCAATTACACAGACTGGGTCCGTAACTTGAGGATTATACTCATTGCTGCACAGAAGAATTACGTCCTGGAAGCACCGCTGGGTGCCAGGCCTGCTGCAGATGCTACTGATGACATTAAGAACGTCTAGCAGAGCAAAGCTGATGACCACTCGATAGTTCAGTGTGCCATGCTATACGGCTTAGAACCGGGACTTCAACGACATTTTGAACGTCATGGAGCATATGAGATGTTCCAGGAGTTGAAGTTAATATTTCAAGCAAATGCCCGGATTGAGAGATATGAAGTCTCCCATAAGTTCTACAGCTGCAAGATGGAGGAGAATAGTTCTGTCAGTGAACATATACTCAAAATGTCTGGGTATAACAATCACTTGATTCAACTGGGAGTTAATCTTCCTGATGATAGTGTCATTGATAGAATTCTTCAATCACCGCCACCAAGCTACAAAAGCTTTGTGATGAACTATAACATGCAAGGGATGGATAAGACAATTCCCGAGCTCTTCGTGATGCTAAAGGCTGCGGAGGTAGAAATCAAGAAGGAGCATCAAGTGTTTATGGTAAACAAGACCACCAGTTTCAAGAAAAAGGGTAAAGGGAAGAAGGAGAACTTCAAGAAGAACGGCAAGCAAGTTTCTGCTCAAGTGAAGAAGCCCAAGTCTGGACCTAAGCCTGAGACTGAGTGCTTCTACTGCAAACAGACTGGTCACTGGAAGTGGAACTGCCCAAGTATTTGGCGGATAAAAAGGATGGCAAGGTGAACAAAGGTATATGTGATATACATGTTATTGATGTGTAGCTTACTAATGATTGCAGTAGCACGTGGGTATTTGATACTGATTATGTTGCTAATATTTGCAACTCGAAACAGGGGCTACGGATTAAGCGAAGATTGGCTAAGGACGAGGTGACGATGCGCGTGGGAAATGGTTCCAAAGTCGATGTGATCGCGGTCGGCACGCTACCTCTACATCTACCTTCGGGATTAGTTTTAGACCTAAATAATTGTTATTTGGTGCCAGCGTTGAGCATGAACATTATATCTGGATCTTGTTTTATGCGAGACGGTTATTCATTTAAATCCGAGAATAATGGTTGTTCTATTTATATGAATAATATCTTTTATGGTCATGCACCCTTGAAGAGTGGTCTATTTTTAATGAATCTCGATAGTAGTGATACACATATTCATAACATTGAAGCCAAAAGATGCAGAGTTGATAATGATAGTGCAACTTATTTGTGGCACTGCCGTTTGGGTCATATTGGTGTAAAGCGCATGAAGAAACTCCATTCTGATGGACTTTTGGAATCACTTGATTATGAATCACTTGGTACTTGCGAACCATGCCTCATGGGCAAGATGACTAAAATGTCGTTCTCCGGAACAATGGAGTGAGCAACAGATTTATTGGAAATCATACATACTGATGTATGTCGTCCGATGAATGTTGAGGCTCGCGGCGGGTATCATTATTTTCTCACCTTCATAGATGATTTGAGCAGATATGGGTATATCTACTTGATGAAACACAAGTCTGAAACATTTGAAAAGTTCAAAGAATTTCAGAGTGAAGTGGAAAATCATCGTAATAAGAAAATAAAGTTTCTACATTCTGATCGTGGAGGAGAATATTTGAGTTACGAGTTTGGTCTTCATTTGAAACAATGCGGAATAGTTTCACAACTCACGCCACCTGGAACACCACAGTGTAATGGTGTGTCCGAACGTCGTAATCGTACTTGATATGGTGCGATCTATGATGTCTCTTACTGATTTACCGCTATCATTTTGGGGTTATGCTTTAGAGATGGCTGCATTCACGTTAAATAGGGCACCATCTAAATCCGTTGAGACGACGCCTTATGAACTGTGGTTTGGCAAGAAACCAAAGTTGTCGTTTCTTAAAGTTTGGGGCTGTGATGCTTATGTGAAAAAACATCAACCTGATAAGCTCGAACCCAAATCGGAGAAATGTGTCTTCATAGGATACCCAAAGGAGACTGTTGGGTACACCTTCTATCACAGATCCGAAGGCAAAACATTCGTTGCTAAGAATGGATCCTTTCTAGAGAAGGAGTTTCTCTTGAAAGAAGTGAGTGGGAGGAAAGTAGAACTTGATGAGGTAATTGTACCTACTCCCTTATTGGAAAGTAGTTCATCACAGAAATCTGTTCCTGTGATTCCTACACCAATTAGTGAGGAAGCTAATGATGATGATCATGTATCTTCAGATCAAGTTACTATAGAACCTCATAGGTCAACCAGAGTAAGATCCACACCAGAGTGGTACGGTAATCCTGTTCTGGAGGTCATGTTACTTGACCATGACGAACCTACAAACTATGAGGAAGCGATGATGAGCCCAGATTCCGAAAAATGGCTTGAGGCAACGAAATCTGAGATGGGATCCATGTATGAGAACAAAGTGTGGACTTTGGTTGACTTGCCCGATGATCGGCAAGCCATCGAGAATAAATGGATTTTCAAGAAGAAGACTGACGCTGACGGTAATGTTACTGTCTACAAAGCTCGACTTGTCGCGAAAGGTTTTCGACAAGTTCAAGGAGTTGACTACGATGAGACCTTCTCACCCGTAGCGATGCTTAAGTCTGTCTGAATCATGTTAGCAATCGCCGCATTTTATGATTATGAAATTTGGCAAATGGATGTAAAGACTGCATTCCTGAATGGATTTCTGGAAGAAGAGTTGTATATGATGCAACCTGAAGGTTTTATCGATCCAAAGAGTGCTAACAAAGTGTGCAAGCTCCAGTGATCCATTTATGGACTGGTGCAAGCCTCTCGGAGTTGGAATAAACGTTTTGATAGTGTGATCAAAGCATATGGTTTTATACAGACTTTTGGAGAGCCTGTATTTACAACAAAGTGAGTGGGAACTCTGTAGCATTTCTAATATTATATGTGGATGACATATTGTTGATTGGAAATGATATAGAATTTCTGGATAGCATAAAAGGATACTTGAATAAGAGTTTTTCAATGAAAGACCTCGGTGAAGCTGCTTATATATTGGGCATCAAGATCTATAGAGATAGATCAAGACGCTTAATTGAACTTTCACAAAGCACATACCTTGATAAAGTTTTGAAAAAGTTCAAAATGGATCAAGCAAAGAAAGGGTTCTTGCCTGTGTTACGAGGTGTGAAGTTGAGTCAGACTCAATGCCCGACCACTGCAGAAGATAGAGAGAAAATGAAAGCTGTTCCCTATGCTTCAGCCATAGGCTCTATCATGTATGCAATGCTGTGTACAAAACCTGATGTGTGCCTTGCTATTAGTTTAGCAGGGAGGTACCAAAGTAATCCAAGAGTGGATCACTGGATAGCGGTCAGGAACATCCTGAAATACCTGAAAAGGACTAAGGATATGTTTCTTGTTTATGGAGGTGACAAAGACCTCGTCGTAAATGGTTACGTCGATGCAAGCTTTGACACTGACCCGGATGACTCTAAGTCACAAACCGGATATGTGTTTATATTGAACGGTGGAGCTGTCAGTTGGTGTAGTTCTAAACAAAGCGTCGTGGCGGGATCTACGTGTGAAGCGGAGTACATAGCTGCTTCAGAAGCAGCAAATGAAGGAGTCTGGATGAAGGAGTTCATATCCGATTTAGGTGTCATACCTAGTGCATCGGGTCCAATGAAAATCTTTTGTGACAATACTGGTGCAATTGCCTTGGCAAAGGAATCCAGATTTCACAAGATAACCAAGCACATCAAGAGAAGCTTCAATTCCATCCGCGATCAAGTCAAGGAGGGAGACATAGAGATTTGCAAGATACATATGGATCTGAATGTTGCAGACCCGTTGACTAAGCCTCTCTCACGAGCAAAACATGATCAGCACCAAGACTCCATGGGTGTTAGAATCATTACTATGTAATCTAGATTATTGACTCTAGTGCAAGTGGGAGACTGAAGGAAATATGCCCTAGATGCAATAATAAAGTTGTTATTTATATTTCCTTATATCATGGTAAATGTTTATTATTCATGCTAGAATTGTATTAACCGGAAACTTAGTACATGTGTGAATACATAGACAAACGTAGTGTCACTAGTATGCCTCTACTTGACTAGCTCGTTGAATCAAAGATGGTTATGTTTCCTAATCATAGACATGAGTTGTCATTTGATTAACGGGATCACATCATTAGAGAATGATGTGATTGACTTGACCCACTCCGTTAGCTTAGCACTTGATCGTTTAGTATATTGCTATTGCTTTCTTCATGACTTATACATGTTCCTATGACTATGAGATTATGCAACTCCCGAATACCGGAGGAACACTTTGTGTGCTACCAAACGTCACAATGTAACTGGCTGATTATAAAGGTGCTCTACAGGTGTCTCCGATGGTACTTGTTGAGTTGGCATAGATCGAGATTAGAATTTGTCACTCTGATTGTCGGAAAGGTATCTCTGGGCCCTCTCGGTAATGCACATCACTATAAGCCTTGCAAGCAATGTGACTAATGAGTTAGTCATGGGATGATGCATTATGGAACGAGTAAAGAGACTTTCCGGTAACGAGATTGAACTAGGTATTGAGATACTGACGATCGAATCTCGGGCAAGTAACATACCGATGACAAAAGGAACAACGTATGTTGTTATGCGGTTTGACCGATAAAGAACTTCGTAGAATACGTAGGAGCCAATATGAGCATCCAGGTTCCGCTATTGGTTATTGACCGGAGACGTGTCTCGGTCATGTCTACATAGTTCTCGAACCCGTAGGGTCCGCACGCTTAACGTTCGGTGACGATCGGTATTATGAGTTTATGTGTTTTGATGTACCGAAGGTAGTTCGGAGACCCGGATATGATCACGGACATGACGAGGAGTCTCGAAATGGTCGAGACATAAATATCAATATATTGGACGACTATATTTGGACATCGGAATGGTTCCGGGTGAGATCGGGAGTATACCGGAGCACCGGGAGGTTACCGGAACCCCCCGGGAGGTATATGGGCCTTATTGGGCCTTAGTGGGAGAGAGGGGAAAGGAGCAAAGGAGGGGGTGTGCCCCCCCCCCAATCCCAATCCGAATTGGGAGGGGGCCGGCCCCCCTTTCCTTCCTCCTTCCTCCCCCTTCCTTCTCTCCTAATCCAAGTAGGGAAGGGGGGGGAATCCTACTCCCGGTGGGAGTAGGACTCCCCTTGGGGCGCGCCTAGGAGGCCGACCCCCTCCCCCTCCTCCACTCCTTTATATACGGGGGAGGGGGCACCCCATAGACACACAAGTTGATCATTGATCTCTTAGCCGTGTGCGGTGCCCCCCTCCACCATAATCCACCTCGGTCATATCGTAGAGGTGCTTAGGCAAAGCCCTGCGTCGGTAACTTCATCATCACCGTCATCACGCCGTCGTGCTGACGGAACTCTCCCTCGAAGCTCTACTGGATCGTGAGTTCGTGGGACGTCACCGAGCTGAACGTGTGCTGATGGCGGAGGTGCCGTACGTTCGGTACTAGGATCGGTCGATCGTGAAGATGTACGACTACATCAACCGCGTTGTCATAACGCTTCCACTTACGGTCTACGAGGGTACGTGGATGACACTCTCCCCTCTCGTTGCTATGCATCACCATGATCTTGCATGTGCGTAGGATTTTTTTTTGAAATTACTACGTTCCCCAACAGGGAAACCGCTTAAAAAACACACTATCCATTGTGAAAGACAACAACACCATCTTTTTCGTTGAGGTATTAACAACTGCCGGAATGGTGTGCAGTTTGCGGTATGTTAGGTCATGTTTACAAAAGAGCGTGACAACCGGATCCACCCTCCAAATGCGCTAGTTTTCGAGGAACTCAAAACTTCAGGGAGTATGCGGCCACCTCGAGGAAGGGTTTGTGGATAGGCAGAGGAAGATCTGGCCGAGGTAGCGGTAATCATGATCACATGGACAATGATTATATTGGAGATGGCGAGGAGTTCTAGGGCTAGGATGATGAATCGTAGGAGGAATTAAATAGAAGGCTAGATCATATTAGGCAATGAAAGGTCGTGACTGAGCCAGATCATTATACAACCCAAAGGAGCCAAAAAAGGTAACAAAGTTATGCTTGATGTTGAAGGGAGTTGTTGGCTCTAACTCCCCTGGCTCTCATGCTCCTAAAGGTGGCTCCCAAATTTATCTAGTGGGATCTTTGGTAGTGGGATTGATGAGCAACAATTCTAGTACTACAGCAGAGAGAGACCCAAAATGTACTACTAATGGGTAAGTAAAGGACTTGGGAAACTTGAAAATGGTGAGCTCTGCTACTTCTTGAGCTTGCGTTGGTTTTTCCCTTAAAGAGGAAAGGGTGATGCAGCAAAGCAGAGATAAGTATTTCTCTCAGTTAAGAACCAAGGTATCAATCCAGTAGGAGAAACACGCAAGTCCCCAATATATGCACCTAGACAAACAATCAAACACTTGCACCCAACGCGATAAAGGGGTTGTCAATCCCTTCACGGTCACTTGCAAAGGTGAGATCTGATAGAGATAGATATAAAAGATTACTAAAATGTAAAAGTAAATAAAACTCAGTGAGATATTTATGGTATTTTTGGTATTTTTATCATCCACAAATTTAAACCATGAGTAGGGAAATTTCGTATCATCAATTTCATCCTCTCCCAAGATTGTGCAACATGTTCATGATCAAGTTGCTTAAAGTTCATAATATCGTTCCTAAGGGAGATGATCTTGGCGGGAGGAAAATACTTGGAAATAAAAGCATCTTTACACTTATTCCATGAATCAATACTATTTTTAGGCAAAGATGAGAACCAAGTTTTAGCACGATCTCGTAATGAAAACGGAAATAGTTTCAATTTAACAATATCATTATCCACATCTTTCTTCTTTTGCATATCACACAACTGAACGAAGTTATTCAGATGGGATGCCGCATCTTCACTAGGAAGGCCGGAAAATTGATCTTTCATAACAAGATTCAGCAAAGCGGCATTAATTTCATAAGATTCCGCACTAGTGGCGGGAGCAATCGGAGTACTAATAAAATCATTATTATTAGTATTGGAAAAGTCACACAATTTGATATTTTCTTGAGACATCATGACAAAGCAAGCAATGTAACACACGAGCAAACAAAAAGCAAACAAAAGGACGATTGAAAGAAGGGCGAATAAAAAGGCAAATCTATTTGTGTTTTCTGAAAACATTTTAGAAGTGGGGGAGAGGAAAACGAGAGGCAAATGGCAAATAATGTAATGCAAGAGATGAGAGTTTATGATGGGTACTTGGTAGGCTTGATGTAGATCTCCCCGGCAACGGCGCCAGAAATTCTTCCTGCTACTTCTTGAGCTTGCGTTAGTTTTTCCCTTAAAGAGGAAAGGGTGATACAGCAAAGTAGAGATAAGTATTTCCCTCAGTTAAGAACCAAGGTATCAATCCAGTAGGAGAAACACGCAAGTCCCCAATATATGCACCTACACAAACAATCAAACACTTGCACCCAACGCGATAAAGGGGTTGTCAATCCCTTCACGATCACTTGCAAAGGTGAGATCTGATAGATATGAAAAGTGACCCGGGGGCCATAGGTTTCACTAGAGGCTTCTCTCTTGAAAGAAAATAATACGGTGGGTGAACAAATTACTGTCGAGCAATTGATAGAAAAGCGCAAAGTTATGACGATATCCAAGGCAATGATTATGAATATAGGCATCACGTCCGTGTCAAGTAGACCGACTCCTGCCTGCATCTACTACTATTACTCCACACATCGACCGACTCCTGCCTGCATCCACGGTATTAAGTTCAAGAGAACAGAGTAACGCTTTAAGTAAGATGACATGATGTAGAGGGATAAACTCAAGCAATATGATGGAAACCCCATCTTTTTACCCTTGATGGAAACAATACAAATACGTGCCTCGCTACCCCTACTTTGTCACTGGTTGAGGACACCGCAAGATTGAACCCAAAACTAAGCACCTCTCCCATTGCAAGAACTACCAATCTAGTTGGCTAAACCAAACCAATAATTCGAAGAGAAATACAAAGACATCAAATCATTCATATAAGAATTCAGAGAAGATTGAAATAATATTCATAGATAAGCTGATCATAAATCCACAATTCATCGGATCTCGACAAACACACCGCAAAAGAAGATTACTCGGATAGATCTCCAAGAACATCGAGGAGAACATTGTATTGAGAATCGAAGAGAGAGAAGAAGCCATCTAGCTACTAGCTATGGACCCATGGGTGTGTAGTAAACTACTCACGCTTCATCGGAAGGGCGATAGGGTTGATGTAGAAGCCCTCCGTGATCGAATACCCCTCCGGCAGAGTACCGAAAAGGCCTCCAGATGGGATCTCACGAGGTCAAAGACCTGCGGCGGCGGAAAAGTATTTTGGTGGACGCTTCTGGTCGTTTGGGAATATTTGGGAATTTATAGGCCAAGAATTAGGGTTAGAGGACCTCCGAGGGGCCCACAAACCAGGCCCCCCCTAGGGCGCGCCCTGGAGGCTTGTGACCTCCTCGGGACTTCTCTGACTTCATCTCCAAGTCCTACGTGTGTCTTCTGGTCCAAGAAAAATCATTGCAAAAGTTTTATTTCGTTTGGACTCCGTTTGATATTCCTTTTCTGTAAAACTCAAAAACAAGAAAAAAACAGAAACTGGCGCTGGGCTCTAGGTTAATAAGTTAGTCCCAAAAATAATATAAAATAACATATTAATGCATATAAAACATTCAAAACAGATAATATAATAGCATGGAAAAATAAAAAATGATAGACACGTTGGAGACGTATCAAGCTCCAGCGTGTCGTACCGCCGAAAGCAGTGGATACCTTATGCTTAAATTATCGGGGTTGCGAGCGGCCCGAGATAGTTAATGAATAAACAACTTGGTTAACTTGTATCACTTCGGCTTAGTTTTTCTCTCAAACACGAAATTGTCTACCACGAGAGCTCAAGATTTTGCAGTCCAGGTTTGGTTTTTCCAAGGATTTTGCTGTTAAGAGTGTTGGACATGGTGGTGGTCTCGTTCTCTTCTAGAACAACAATAGGGTGGTTAGCCTAAACTTGTTTAGCAACTCTCACATTGGTATAGTGATCCAGAATGGAAAGGTAGAGGAGAAGGAGTGAAGGTTCACCAGTTTCTATGAAGAGTCGACAAGATATAAAAGGTTTCATGGCAAGCTTCTATATTGGGCATTGGGCTATTTTGAAGGATTCGGAGTGTGCAGCGATTCGGCTCTTCTTTGAGACGGGTAATATGCCAGAAGCAATTAACAGTGCCAATTTGGTTCTGATTCCAATATTAGAAGCTCCTCGAAATCTCACTCAATACATATGAAGGCTCGATATTTTGTCGCTTTTTATAGGTGTGTTTTGATGTGGTTTTCATTGGGCTTTTGATATTTTGTTGCATCTTTCTAACGCTAATCCTTCGAGAAAGAAGAAAACTTGTTTTTACTATTGATGCTCAGGAACAAATATATTTAGAAGGAACCAATCAATGCCCTAGCAAATAAAGCCACCTGGAGCATCTTTCATTTTGAAGAAAATTCATCAGAACATGCAAAGCGCAAGACGACGCATGATATAAGGGCACCCGCATGTACCAGCAGTCGTGCCATGCAGCGACATCACCACATCGTCTACACAATCAACCTTTGTGAAGGCGACATGAGAGAAAGACAAAGAGAGGCCGGCGCTCCCACTACATTTAGAATAGAGGGAGAAGCGATCCGGAGATCTATTCCTTCTCGTTCACTCCATCTCCATTTCATTCATCGCAAACACCACCGTAGGGAGAGGAATTCTAGGTTGTAAGATCAGGGTTTGATTTTCCTTTTGTCGAGAGCTCATCCTTTGTCAAATCACCATGAAACGTTGCATACACCTAGAAAACCTGTGCATCTTCAGTGCCAAAAATATTCAATTTATTTTGATCTTTTTGCCATTTTCTGAAATTTCAATCTTGTGCATCGAAACGCCGTCCTCTATATGCATATTCTTTTTTTTTAGAAAATAAACTTTTTTTGAGAAACTTTAGAAAATAAACTTATTCACTTAAGTTTCGGCCCGTGACAAACTAGGAGTATTCTGCAGCCCATGTGTACCGTGTGTGGGCTTACTTCCCCAGCAGCACACACACACCCTCCTGCGAACTCACTCCCACAGAGCAGCGCGCACACACACAGCCGCCGCCGCCGCCGCCGCTGCCGGACGGCGGCCGGAAGATGGCCTCGCTGGCGATCCCCGACGAGCTACTAGTGGACATTTTCCTCCGCCTCCCCACCCCAGAAGACCTCATCCGCGCCTCCGCCGCCTGCGTCTCCTTCCGCCGCCTCGTCGCCGACCGCTCCTTCCTCCGGCGCTTCCGCAAGATCCGCCCCCCGCCCCTCCTCGGCTTCCTCGACTCAGGTCGGCACCTCTTCCACCCCGCCGTACCGCCTCACCCCTCCGCGCCGGCGACCAGCGCCGTCGCCCTCGTCGCCGACTTCTCCTTCGCCTTCCTCCCCGCCCCCCACCAGGACTGGTCCGTGCGGGAAGTCCGCGACGGCCGCGTCCTCCTCGACAGACCCCGCCGCCACGACTCCGGTGATGGGTTCGGAGCCCTCTTCATGGAGATGGTGGTGTGCGACCCCTTGCACCGGCAGTATCTCCTGCTCCCCCAATCCCCGACGACCTAGCCGCTCCGGTCGTGGACCAACTCCTGATACAAGAGCAGCGCTTCGACGAGGCCTTCCTCGCCCCTCCCGGCGTTGACGACGAGGAGGAGGCAGCTGCTATGGAGGGGACGTCATTCAGGGTGATCTGGATGGTGCTGCTTCAAGCTAAGCCGATGGCCCTTGTCTTCTCTTCCGGCACAAGGCAATGGCGATCTGCTTCAAGCGAGCTGTTGCCTGGCTTCGTGTTATCACCAATTCACCATGGATGGTTCTCTCCGTGTCGCGCCATTACGCCCATGGCCGCTTCTACTGGATTTCAGGTTCAAGTGAAAAATTGCTTGTGCTTGACATTCAGAGGATGGAGTTCTCCATGGCTGACCACCCACCAGCTTTCAGTGGTGGTGTGGCCATCGTGGAGGCAGGCCAAGGCATGATTCGGATGTTTGTGCGTAAACCCAACGCACCTCTGTTTGTGCCTACAACCCACACAGAAGCCCTTCGTTATATGGTTTGGCGAAACAATGGTGGGATTTCCACCCGGTGGCAGAGGGAGAAGAAGACAGTCTCACTGGATTCTGGGTCCGTGCTCACGGGCGCAGTGGGGAGGCACTTGCTGCTGTATCAGTGTGGAAGATCGTCGGTCCAGACAGGTGGTTTCACGCTCGATGTCGACACATCCCAGGTTGAGAGGGTGTGTGCTTCATTTCCCGCACCGTCACACGTATATTGCAACTTCCCGCCATTGTTATTATCGTCACCGACAGTGTCAAGTGATACCCCCTTCCCTTCACAGTTATCTCCACACAAATTGCCCTGGTTGCTGCATGATTGAGCTTAACTGTACTATTATCCTTAACAAAAAAATTTGTTTACAGAACTTTGCTGCATTTGAGATAGGGTTCTCTATTCAAAAGTTACCTGCGATTTTCTTAAATCTTAATCTCATAAGTAAGCTTTTCAATCAACATCCAACCATTCTCATCTCAAAGGTCACTTCATAGATAGCCTAACTAGCAGTTGCACACCATAAAAGAGAGTATGTTGAGCCTTGGTAGTGCGCAGCTTTGAGTGAATATTCCCAGACAAGAGAAAATTAGCAATAGATTGTGCCCCTTGTGCGCACGCCATGCTGACGTCCAGGGAGCTGGGGACGCTGTGCCGGTGCCTGAAGTACAGGAAGCTGGCCCTGGAGGCGCGCACGGAACTGTCCTCCCGGTGGTCGTTCAAGCTCCAAGCCACTTGCTCGTCGTCGTCAACGAAGCCGAGGCGGGTTGTGGTGTGGCGAGGGAAAGGAGGACAGGTCTCACTTGATAAGTTGCCCTCAGTTTTCTTAAACCTCAATCACATTACTAAGCCTTTCAACCATTCTCATATGAAGGTTTTCATATATAACCCAGCGACGACAGACTAATTAATAGTTGCGCGTCATAAAAGAGAGAGCAAGCTCAGCCTTAGTAGAAGTGTGCAGCATCAAGTGAAACAACTGAGCTTGTGTCTATGTAAATGTAATGGTGTATCCTTGTGCTGTTGTGCATACGCAGGCACACACCATGCCGTTGATGTCCAGGGAGCGGGGCGCTGTGCTGGTGCCTCAAGTGGAAGAAGCTGACCCTGGAGGCGTGCAAGGACCTGCCCTTGCAGCGGCCGCTCGAGCTCCAAACCCCTTTGCTCGTCGTCAACAGTGATGCCGAGGTGGGTCGTGGCGGGCAGAGGAGGCGGCGGCGCTGGGGCTGGACCTGCGGGGGGTGCAGGGGCTGGTAGCCGAGCTAGAGAGGGCGCGCGACGAGACAAGGAGCCAGAGTAGTAGTAGTACCAATGCATCCACGATGGATGAGTGACTCGTTCCTTTTTTGTAAAGTTTCTTGTGTGTTGGTCGCTGGTTACGAGTGAGGTTGATGAGCAAGGTTGGATTGCAAAGGAAGCTTTCACCGTTTGCTGCCCTGTTGGTTGCCGTGTCGTCGTTGATTTTGTTGCGGTCTCGACTCATTAGCTGCATTGCGTGGCTGTGGGCCGTGAGGCGACGCAACGCGATGGTGTATAAGATTGGTATTCAGCCCCCACTGTTGTGAGTAGACATTCATCTGAGTTAACATCAAGTTTTTGTCTGATAGTAAAATCAAGGCCATTTGCCTGTGGCATCAGTTTTAGTAGACTTTGGAATGAGTTGAGTAGTTGTAGTGGACTTTGGAATGAGTTGAGTAGAAAAAATTCCCAGTGGAAAACAAGTCCAGCTTTGGAATTGATATGCAGTACTACTTGGCAAGTACGTACTGTATTATTTTGTTGTGATTTGGAGCTCACAGAAGTTTGTGTGGGTATTCATGTTATGCCGATGAAGTTGATGTTACTGCCCGTTACTCCCTCCGGTCCACAATATACGATGCTTTTGCAAGCTATACTTGTGAACATCTTATATCAAGTTGCTATCAGCACAGCTGTAGATTTTGAGGGGCAAATATGGTTTGTGTCAGCATGTGGAAAAGATAGGTGAGACCAAAAACAATGTGTAAAAAAACTGAGAAGCGTGGGACGACGAATTTTTACGACTCTATCTATCCTGCCTTTTCTAGTTTGACTTATACAACTAGCAGCATAGTACTCCCTCCGTCCCAAAATAAATATCACAACTTTATACAACTTTTACCATATAAAGTTGAGACACTTATTTTGGGACGGAGGGAGTATTTGATTATATCGTCTGTTACCTTAAAAGGACATTCATTCTACTCTGGTGTGCACTGGCTGCGACTGCAAGCAAACAGCATCAATAGCAGCACTGTTCGCCCGAGAAGGATGCAAATGATATTCGTTCATCTCTTTTTCTTTTTTGATTGATTGAAAAGCAATGATCTATCTGACACGTGTTCATCTATCAGGTTTTAACTGATGATTCGGTACTGAAACTACAAATTTATTACGTGCTATACTGTACTGCTACCTTTACTGAATAGATAGATGGTTTCTTGCATTTTCTCTGGATTAAAAAAGACGCCGCCAGCATTTTCGTCAAGTCAATTAACTGCTTCATCCTTTGCACCTTTGTACCAGAAATCACTCAGCTAACGACCTTCTGTGTCGACGACCACCATTGGCACGGACGCCGAGGCGAGTCATGACCGATAACAAGAGAAGCTAAGGAGGCATCAATTGAGTCTGGACCTACGAAGAATGCGTGGTTAGATGACAGAGCTAAAGAGGATGTGCGAGGAGATGAGGGGCTAGAGTACCAGAGGTGTCCAGACCACTGCAACCAAGGGCAACAAGTCCTTGGACAATGTGATCTTCCCTAGGATGTGCTACCACGTACAGTAATAGCTAGCTAAGGGAGTGACATTTTTGGGACTGAGACCGCTAAGTAGGGTGCCTCCTCTCTTTTTCTCCATCTTTCTTGATCCTTTTGTAAAGTTGATTATATTCGGTTGACTTCTCATTCGGTTTGTGCATGTGCTGTGTTGATTGTTTGCAGTGAGTGAGCTATATATATGAGCAAGATTGTCCGGATGTGAAGTTTTTCACCAGCGTCTTTGTTACCATTGTGTAGACATAGATTACGCTTGGTGTTCGATGGATTCTCGTAGTCTTGTTGTTCCAGTCGTTTTTCCTTATTTTATACTACTTTAGTGTCTTGTTGATCTGCTTTGCCTATTTTTACACCTATTTTCTTTTACATCAGATCATAGAAATAAGGACATCGCATCATAGTTAAGCAATCGAAAACTAAGTCTTAATCGATGATATGGTACTGTGCTTCTTTTAGGGAAGTGCAGTTTTTTTTTATCTATCCACATTGGTTAAATAAAATGATCAGTGAAGTACTATAATGCACCTACTTATTCACTTTTTTTAGAATAGCTTTCTTTTAAACAACTTATTCACTCTCTTTTTTGACAGAGAGAAACTAAACTTGTTCACTTTTTTTAGACAACTTTTTTTAGACAAACTCCGAAGCTTTAATCAAACCGTCACAATGTTTACACGGACGAATCATGAAAGTAAGACTATCCGGCTGCCCAAGCCACATATGTCGGACAGCCGGTATGGATAAAGCATGCTTCACGAGTTTGTGAGTCTCGACATTCAAACTCCTAGATTCATGAGTAAGAATGCATGAAATAAAGGTACTCTTATGATCTACTACTTCATGAATAATGATTGCACCATAAGAAGTCGGATTCTTGCTACAAATATCATTGATCACCACTTTGCAATCCGACGCCACCTTGATCCTCCGCTCATATAGATCATCTGATAGGGCCAGACCTTCTCTTATTGCCAAACACTCGAGGACAGCTGGGTCTCCATTGTTGGGAAAGACTATTGCTGAAGCCCCCAGGAACACGCCCTCGGCATCTCTAGCTATCGCGCGCCCCCACTGCACCATATCTTCCTCCTCTCCCTACGGCTGCATCAACGTTTAGTTTTGCCATGCTCGCAGGTGGTGCGATCCAAGGTAGTTGTTGAGTCCCTCGTGGGTTAACTTGTTGTACTGACTTCTTCTCGATGGATTTCAGTTCGGATAAATAGGACTGGACAAAGCCATGAATGGAGAAAGGACTCTGATAAATTTGCTCGTTAATTGCCTTTCGACAAGCTCCCCACAGCGCCCAAAGGGTAACGCAGAGCCGCTGTAGGTATAGAGTGTTGTGCCAATCTCCAAAGAAAGTTTTTGAGCTTTGATGGGACCTTGATCCCCCATAATTTTGTCCATCCCATGTTGTCCAAATCAGAGCGAGGCGAACCCTCCTCTCCATCTAACCACGCGCTCCCTGCTGAGTTTGACTCGCTGGATCATCTTATATGCTGACCTAACAGTAAAGATTCCCCTTCTATCTTCACTCCATGCCCAAAAGTCCTCCACTTGCCTAGTACAGAGAGGAATAGCCAAGATCGCTTCCGCATCTATACGGATGAAAACTGATCGCACTAGTTGCTCGTTCCAAGACAAGGTTGTACTATTAATCAACTCAGACACCTTAGTTGGAGGCGCAGGCATGAGTGATGTCAGCGGCTGCTTCATATTTTCCCTGGGAATCCAATTCTCAGACCAAATATTAGTTGTTTCTCCATTGGCTATTCTCTTAACAAGACCATGTAGCATTATATCTCTGCCGTCAAGAATAGATCTCCAAATCTAGGAAGGATGAGGGCCCAAAGTGGCTTTAAATAATGTTTGTTCCGGGAAGTAAACGGACTTTAAAATCCTGACGCTCAAGGATGATGGATTTTGAAGGATCCGCCACGACTGCCTTGCCAGCAATGCTAGGTTAAAGAGTTCCGGGTTGCGGAAGCCAAGCCCTCCCAAGTGTTTGGGCTTCATCATAACATCCCATGCTACCCAACACAATTTACGTTTGCCTTGCTTGCTGCCCCACCAGAACTGCCTGATCAGAGAAGTCACACTCTCACAAAGCCCTCGAGGGAGTCGGAAACATGACATGGAGAACACCGGTATTGCATGCGCTACAAATTTGATCAATACCTCCTTTCCTGCAGCAGATAAAAGCTTCTCCATCCATCCCCTAACCTTCTCCCATACACGATCTCGTAGGTACTTTAAAGTCCCATTCTTCGAGTGACCCACCTCAGTTGGCATGCCAAGATATCTATCACTGAAAGATTCGTTTTGAACGTTCAAAATATTCTTGACATTATCTCTAGTGGCATGTGAGCAACCACGACTAAATAATATAGAAGACTTGTCATGGTTTATGCGCTGACCTGATGCCAAGCAACAGCTCTCCAGTAGGTTTGAAACTGCATTAGCCCCTTCAATGTTCGCCTTAAAAAGCAGCAGTCTGTCATCGACGAAGAGTAGGTGGTTGACGGCCGGGGCCGTTGGAGCCACCTTGATAACCTCCAACTGAGATGCCGAAGAACTGGATTTCAGGAGGCACGAAAAGGCCCTCTGCTGCAATTAAGAAGAGATGAGGGGATATCGGATCTCCCTGCCGGATGCCTTTGCTAGGTGTGAATTGATCAAGCCTCTCACCATTAATGAGCACCGAGAACGAAACTGACTGCACCATGTTCATCACAATTTGTACCCACGATGGTGTGAAACCCAACTTCAACAACATGGCCTGAAGATAGTCCCACTCAAGGCGATCATATGCCTTCATCATATCGAGCTTAAGTGCACTGTAACTGTTCACCTTTGCTCTGCTGCGTTTCATAAAATGAAGCATTCATATACGCTAATTATGTTGTCAGTTATCAGTCTTCCGGGGACAAAAGTGGAATGCTCCTCTGAGATGATGTCAGATAGAATCTGCTTCAGCCTGTTTGCCACAACTTTGGATGCAATCTTGTATAGCACATTACATAAACTTATGGGTCTAAATTGGGACAATAAAGACGAGTTCATTACCTTTATTAGGCATCAGCACAAAAACTGTGTCGTTAGTGCACTCTGGACTGTCCTCTCCTCTGACAATCCTCAGTACCGCCTTAGTCACCTCGGGGCCACAAAGATCCCAATGGCGCTGGTAGAAGTGAGCCGGAAAGCCATCCGAACCGGGAGACTTGGTAGGAAACATTTGAAAAAGTGCACTCTTTACCTCCTCGGCTGTGTAAAGAGCCACCGGGATCTCGTTCATCTCGGCATAGACCTTGGTTGGTACTGATGTCTACTACACAACCTTCTTCTTGTAGACGTTGTTGGGCCTGCAAGTGCACAGGTTTGTAGGACAGTAGCATATTTCCCTCAAGTGGATGACCTAAGGTTTATCAATCCGTGGGAGGCGTAGGATGAAGATGGTCTCTCTCAAGCAACCCTGCAACCAAATAACAAAGAGTTTCTTGTGTCCCCAACACACCCAATACAATGGTAAATTGTTAGGTGCACTAGTTCGGTGAAGAGATGGTGATACAAGTACAATATGGATAGTAGATATAGGTTTTTGTAATCTGAAAATATAAAAACAGCAAGGTAACAAGTAATAAAAGTGAGCACAAACGGTATTGCAATGCTAGGAAACAAGGCCTAGGGTTCATACTTTCACGAGTGCAAGTTCTCTCAACAATAATAACATAGATAGATCATATAACAATCTCTCAACATGCAACGAAGAGTCACTCCAAAGCCACTAATAGCAAAGAACAAACGAAGAGATTATGGTAGGGTACGAAACCACCTCAAAGTTATTCTTTTGGATCAATCTATTCAAGAGTTCGTACTAGAATAACACCTTAAGACACAAATCAACCAAAACCCTAATGTCACCTAGATACTCCATTGTCACCTCAAGTATCCGTGGGCATGATTATACGATATGCATCCCACAATCTCAGATTCATCTATTCAACCAACACAAAGTACTTCAAAGAGTGCCCCAAAGTTTCTACCGGAGAGTCAAGACGAAAACGTGTGCCAACCCCTATGCATAGGTTCATGGGCGGAACCCGCAAGTTGATCACCAAAACATACATCAAGTGGATCACGCGAATATCCCATTGTCACCACAGATAAACACGGCAAGACATACATCAAGTGTTCTCACATCCTTAAAGACTCAATCCGATAAGATAACTTCAAGAGGAAAACTCAATTCATCACAAGAGGGTAGAGGGGGAGAAACATCATAAGATCCAACTATAATAGCAAAGCTCGCGATACATCAAGATCGTGCCAGAGAGAACAAGAGAGAGAGAGAGAGAGAGAGAGATCAAACACATAGCTACTGGTACATACCCTCAGCCCCGAGGGTGAACTACTCCCTCCTCGTCATGGAGAGCGCCGGGATGATGAAGATGGCCACCGGTGATGGGTTCCCCCTCCGGCAGGGTGCCGGAACGGGCTCCCGAGAGGTTTTTGGTGGCTACAGAGGCTTGCGGCGGCGGAACTCTAGATCTATCTTCGTATTCAATGGTTTTAGGGTATATGGGAATATATAGGCGAAAGAAGTCGGTCGGGGGACGCTCGAGGGGCCCAGGAGACAGGGGGCGCGCCCAGGGGGGTGGGCGCGCCCTCCTATCTCCTGGCTTCCTCGAACCTTCCCTGGCTTGAACTCCAAGTCTCCCGGATCATATCCTTTCCAAAAATCACGCTCCTGAAGGTTTCATTCCATTTGGACTCCGTTTGATATTCCTTTTCTTTGAAATACTGAAACAGGCAATAAAACAGCAATATGGGCTGGGCCTCCGGTTAGTAGGTTAGTCCCAAAAATAATATAAAAGTGTATAATAAAGCCCGTAATCATTCAAAACAGATAATAAAATAGCATGAATGCTTCATAAATTATAGATACGTTGGAGACGTATCAACATCCCCAAGCTTAATTCCTGCTCGTCCTCGAGTAGGTAAATGATAAAAGAAAGAATTTATGAAGTGTGAATGCTAGCAGGTGCACAAGTTTATATGTCATAACAGTAGTTCATCTCATAAAGCTTCTCAAGATCAAGTAACAAGCTATTCACATGTTAAAGCATAGACCATAAAACTTTCTTGAAAACTAGCAAACTTTATTCTCGGTCATCAAACAATTGCAATTCATCTTATTTTCAGGAAGGGTCTATGTCAAAGCTTTAATTTAGCAAACTCCACATACTCAACTATCATATAGTCTTCTACAATTGCTAACACTCACGCAATACTTATGGTTATGGAGTTTTAATCGGACACTGAGAAAGATAGGGGCTTATAATGTTGCCTCCCAACGTATTCACCTTTGGGTGATGTCAACAATAATAGTTCATGCTAACTTACATCCAATTGGATATATATATCAGGATCTTTCCAACACGAGGCGCTTGCCAAAGGATAAAATAAAAAAGGGAAAGGTGAAGATCACCTTGACTCTTGCATAAAGTAAAAGATATAAAGTAAAAGATAGGCCCTTCGCAGAGGGAAGCAGAGATTTGCAGAGGTGCCAGAGCTCGATTTTGAAATAGAGATGAAAATAATTTTGAGAGGTATGATCTCAATGTCAACATAACAACCAAGAGTTCCCAATATCTTCCATACTACATACATTATAGGCGGTTTCCAAACAGAATGGTACAAGTTTTTTACTCCCCCTCCACCAACAATCATCAATCCATGGCTTGCCCGAAACAACGGGTGCCTCCAACTAACATCAATCCTGGGGGAGTTTTGTTTGCAATTATTTTCGATTTGATTTTGATCTTTTGATCATGGGACTGGGCATCCCGGTTACCAGCCATTTTCTCATGAATGATGAGCGGAGTCCACTCATCGTGAGAATAACCCACCTAGCATGGAAGATACTGACAGCCCCTAGTTGCTACATGAGCGATTCGGGCATAAAAAACAGATTATTATTTGAAGGTTTAGAGTTTGGCACATGCAAATTTACTTGGAACGGCAGGTAAATACCGCATATAGGTAGGTATGGTGGACTCTCATGGCAAAACTGGGTTTAAGGATATTTGGAAGCACAAGTAGTATCTCTACTTGGTGCAAGGAATTTTGGCTATCATGAGGGGGAAAGGCAAGCTCAACATGTTTCAATGATCCATGACAATATACTTTAACTGAGATGTGAGAAAACATAACCCATTACGTTGTCTTCCTTGTCCAACATCAACTCTTTAGCATGTCATACTTAATGAGTGCTCACAATTATAAAAGATGTCTAGGATAGTATATTTATATGTGAAATTTCTCTTCCTTCAATATCCTTTCATGAATTGTTCAAATGACCAATACAATGCTTGCTAACCTTCAATAAATTTACAACCTCTACTTCTTAAATGTGAAGTCATTACTCCCAACGGGGTAAGCATATGAAACATATATAATTTCAGATTTATGACATTCAACTCATTCAACCATTTACTCATAGGATATAAATGAAGCACACGAGTAAATGACAAACTACTCCAACAAGATATAAGTGAAGATCAATGAGTACCTAAATAATTATGTAACTATGTGAAGACTCTCTCTCATTTAAGAATTTCAGATCTTGGTATTTTATTCAAACAGCAAGTAAAGCAAAATAAAATGACATTGCAAGGATAGCACAACTCATGTGAAGAAGCAAAAACTTAGGTTCAACCGATACTAACCGATAATTCTTGAAGAAGAAAGGTGGGATGCCTACCGGGGCATCCCCAAGCTTAGATGCTTGAGACCTCTTGAAATATTATCTTGGGGTGCCTTGGGCATCCCCAAGCTTGAACTTTTGTGTCTCCTTAATTCCTTATATATCTCGGTTTCTCTATTTCTCAAAAACTTCATCCACATAAAACTCAACAAGAACTCGTGAGATAAGTTAGTATAAACCAATGCAAAACCTTATCATTTTATACTGTAACAAATCACTAAAATTATTATTCAACATTGCATACTAAATGCCTCTGCATATTTGATACTCCTATCCTCAAATAGAATCATTAAACAAGCAAACATATGCAAACAATGCAAACATAACAGCAATCTGCCAAAACAGTACAGTCTGTAAAGAATGCAAGATTCATCATACTTACCTAACCCCAAAAATTATGAAAGAAAATTCCCACTGTAGTAATTTTATCAGATCTTATCATGCAAAAGGTTTCAACATTATAACATTCTCTGACTTTTCTAGGGAATTTTTGCAACAGCGGTAAACTTTCTGTTTTCAAACAGCAACATGTATACTAGCAAAATAAGCATGGTAAAGGCTATCCTTGACATTTTTATTGAAGTATAGATGCAAAACATTATTCTAAATAACAGCAAGCAAATACTAACAAAATAAATTGACGCTCCAAGCAAAACACATATCATGTGGTGAATAAAAATATAGCTCCAAGTAAAGTTAGCGATGAACGAAGACGAAAGAGGGGATGCCATCCGGGGCATCCCCAAGCTTAGGCTCTTGGTTGCCCTTGAATATTACCTTGGGGTGCCTTGGGCATCCCCAATATTAGGCTCTTGCCACTCCTTATTCCATAGTCCATCGAATCTTTACCCAAAACTTGAAAACTTCACAACACAAAACTCAACAGAAAACTCGTAAGCTCCGTTAGCGAAAGAAAACAAAACACCACTTCAAGGTACTGTAATGAAATTATTCTTTATTTATATTGGTGTTATACCTACTGTATTCCAACTTCTCTATGGTTTATAAACTATTTTACTAGCCATAGATGCGTCAAAATAAGCAAACAACACACGAAAAACAGAATCTGTCAAAAACAGAACAGTCTGTAGTAATCTGTAACTAACGTAAACTTCTGGAACTCCAAAAATTCTACCAAAATAAGAAGTCCTAGGAAATTTGTATATTGATCTACAGCAAAAAGAATCAACGCAAAAGCACTTTTCTGTGATTTACTAAATTGTTTCTCGTGCATGCAAAGTTTCTGTTTTTCAGAAGAATCAAATTAACTATCACCATAGGTTATCCTATAGGTTCTACTTGGCACAAACACTGATTAAAACATGATAACACATCTAAACAGAAAGTAGATGATTTATTTATTACTAAACAGAACCAAAAAGCAAGGAACAAAAAATAAAGTTGGGTTGCCTCCCAACAAGCGCTATCATTTAACGCCACTAGCTAGGCATGATGATTTCAATGATGCTCGCATAAAAGATAAGAGTTGAAACATAAAGGGAGCATCAAGAAGAATATGACTAGCACATTTAAGTCTAACCCACTTCCTATGCATAGGGATTTTGTGAGCAAACAACTTATGTGAACAATAATCAACTAGCATAGGAAGGTAAAACAAGCATAACTTCAAGACTTTAAGCACATAGAGAGGAAACTTGATATTATTGCAATTTCTACAAGCATATGTTCCTCCCTCATAATAATTTTCAGTAGCATCATTAATGAATTCAACAATATAACCAGCACCTAAAGCATTCTTTTCATGATCTACTTGCATAGAAAATTTACTACTCTCCACATAAGCGAAATTCTTCTCATTCGGAATAGTGGGAGTATCATAAAAGACTCGAATACTAAAAATTGTTTCCACATAAAAAGAGGAATGTTCAGAAAAAGGGTAATAATAATCATGACAAGTTTTATAAATATAATCATCACTACTTTTTATAGCATAAGTTTCATCACAATAATCATCATAAGTAGCAACTTCGTTCTCATCATAATCAATTGAAACCTCTTCCAAGATAGTGGAATCACTAAATAAAGTTGACACTCTTCCAAATCCACTTTCATATTCATCACAATAAGATTCAACATCCTCCAAAATAGTGGGATCACTACTTCCTAAAGTTGACACTCTTCCAAACCCACTTTCATCAATATAATCATAGGTAAGAGGCATGCTATCATTATAACAACTTTGCATATCAAAACTTGGGATGCTAAAAATATCATCTTCATTGAACGTAGCATCCCCAAGCTTGGGACAAACATTAATTTCAGAAAATATATTCTCAAATATGTCATCCTCATCAAACATAGCTTCCCCAAGCTTGGGGCTTTGCATATCATAAGCATCATGGGTATTCAAAGAATTCATACTAACAACATTGCAATCATGCTCATCATTCAAATATTTAGTGCCAAACATTCTAATGCATTCTTCTTATAACACTTGAGCACAATTTTCCTTTTCATCATACTTACGAAAGATATTAAAAAGATGAAGCGTATGAGACAAACTCAATTCCATTTTTTTGTAATTTTCTTTTATAGACTAAACTAATGATAAAACAAGAAACAAAAAGATTTGGTTGCAAGATCTAAAGATATACCTTCAAGCACTCACCTCCCCGGCAACGGCGCCAGAAAAGAACTTGATGTCTACTACACAACCTTCTTCTTGTAGACGTTGTTGGGCCTGCAAGTGCACAGGTTTGTAGGACAGTAGCAAATTTCCCTCAAGTGGATGACCTAAGGTTTATCAATCCGTGGGAGGCGTAGGATGAAGATGGTCTCTCTCAAGCAACCCTGCAACCAAATAACAAAGAGTTTCTTGTGTCCCCAACACACCCAATACAATGGTAAATTGTATAGGTGCTCTAGTTCGGCGAAGAGATGGTGATACAAGTGCAATAGGGATAGTAGATATAGGTTTTTGTAATCTGAAAATATAAAAACAGCAAGGTAACAAGTAATAAAAGTGAGCACAAACGGTATTGCAATGCTAGGAAACAAGGCCTAGGGTTCATACTTTCACGAGTGCAAGTTCTCTCAACAATAATAACATAGATAGATCATATAACCATCCCTCAACATGCAACGAAGAGTCACTCCAAATCCACTAATAGCAAAGAACAAATGAAGAGATTATGGTAGGGTACGAAACCACCTAAAAGTTATTCTTTCGGATCAATCTATTCAAGAGTTCGTACTAGAATAACACCTTAAGACACAAATCAACCAAAACCCTAATGTCACCTAGATACTCCATTGTCACCTCAAGTATCCGTGGGCATGATTATACGATATGCATCACACAATCTCAGATTCATCTATTCAACCAACACAAAGTACTTCAAAGAGTGCCCCAAAGTTTCTACCGGAGAGTCAAGACGAAAACGTGTGCCAACCCCTATGCATAGTTTCATGGGCGGAACCCGCAAGTTGATCACCAAAACATACATCAAGTGGATCACGCGAATATCCCATTGTCACCACAGATAAACACGGCAAGACATACATCAAGTGTTATCAAATCCTTAAAGACTCAATCCGATAAGATAACTTCAAGAGGAAAACTCAGTTCATCACAAGAGGGTAGAGGGGGAGAAACATCATAAGATCCAACTATAATAGCAAAGCTCGCGATACATCAAGATCGTGCCATAGAGAGAACACGGGAGAGAGAGAGAGAGAGAGAGAGATCAAACACATAGCTACTGGTACATACCCTCAGCCCCGAGGTTGAACTACTCCCTCCTCGTCATGGAGAGCGCCGGGATGATGAAGATGGCCACCGGTGATGGGTTCCCCCTCCGGCAGGGTGCCGGAACGGGCTCCCGAGAGGTTTTTGGTGGCTACAGAGGCTTGCGGCGGCGGAACTCCATATATTTCTTCGTATTCGATGGTTTTAGGGTATATGGGAATATATAGGCGAAAGAAGTCGGTCGGGGGACGCTCGAGGGGCCCAGGAGACAGGGGCGCGCCCTCCTATCTCCTGGCTTCCTCGAACCTTCCCTGTCTTGAACTCCAATTCTCCCAGATCATATCCTTTCCAAAAATCACACTCCCGAAGGTTTCAGTACATTTGGACTCCGTTTGATATTCCTTTTCTTCGAAATACTAAAACAGGCAATAAAACAGCAATATGGGTTGGGCCTCCGGTTAGTAGGTTAGTCCCAAAAATAATATAAAAGTGTATAATAAAGCCCGTAATCATTCAAAACAGATAATAAAATAGCATGAATGCTTCATAAATTATAGATACGTTGGAGACGTATCAGGTACTATTTCAAGGACTGCCTCCATATTGCTGACCCCCTCGCTAGTGTATAGAGTTTTATAAAAATCATCTACTAGTCCCTTCAACTCCTCGGGATCATTACCCCTAGCAAATTCTGTAATGCCTTGATCAAATTTTTCTTTCGGCGGATGCTAGCTCTCAGGTGGAAGAATTTAGTATTCTTGTCCCTTGAGGTTAGCCAATCAATCCTGGACCTCTGCCTCCATAGCAGCTCCTCTCGATGATACATCTCCACAAGCTTTTCATTCATCTTTAGTTCAACATGTGATGGTGCAATCCGGCTCGGATCAGACTTTAGCTTCTCCAATTCTTTCTTTAATCTTTTTTATTTATTTTCGGACATTTCCAAAGGTGTTTGTGTTCCACCTTCCAAGATCATGTGAGATCGCCTGCAGTTTTGTTCCGAGCTGGTCCGCCCTGCTGCATAGTTCTCCCCGTGTCCATGATGTAGTGATGTTGTCTCGCCATGTCTCATGGCCTTCCCACATCACTTCGTAACGAAAAGTTCCAAGGTTCTGGTGTCTCGGGTGTTCTCTGTTCAGACTCAATAGTATTGGACAATGATCTGATGTGGCCACTGTCAAATGGGTTAGGTCCACTAGGGGAAATCTTGCTCGCCAATCTGCATTTGGGAGAGCTCGATCAAGACGCACCCTGGTATATGTTCCCCCTGTTACTTTCTTCTCGAAGGTCCAAAACCTGCCAATATATCCTACGTCAAGTAACATACAAACATCGACGGCGTCACAGAAAGCCTGAGTCTGAGCGTTACTCCTCTCTCCTACGCCCTCGTGCTCTTCGGGGCGCAGAACCTCATTGAAATCCCCTAAACACGGGGAAATATCCGGTACTCCCACCCCTAGGGTCTCCCGGTGCTCCAAACTCGGCAACACATTTTTAAATGTTTGAAAAATTCTGAAACAAATCCAGTACATTGACACAACATCAAAGTATGTTGTCAAAAAAATTCAAATCAAAATTCGAAACATTGCTTGAGATACAAAAATGACAAAATGAACATCAATGTGATAATGGGCCTAATCTAAAGCCCAACTTATGTTGTGTACTATTTACTGTCGAATTTGTCATTTACTTTACAACAGTGCACCTCCACGGGTCCTGACCCTCTTCCAATACTGAGCAATCGATATGATACTCCAAGTAACCAAGAAAATCAACTTTTGTTTCATTATTCTAGGATACACCAATGCCACCACTTCTGCCTCTACTATCAATTGCAAAACCATTATCATAACCAAAAGTACTTGCTAATGCCTCGGCCCTCGAGCCTTTTATCTGATTTTCAACGATACACAAAAGGGTAGTGGCAAATTTAGTCGCGAACTCGCGAATTTCTCGGTGTCGCGGCTTTGCCCGCGCCGCGGCCGTTCCAATAGAGTGCACTCATTGGGCTTGGCGGCGCCCCTCTAGGGAGCCCGCCAGATGTATTTTTGCCACTATAACATTGCCTTCGTTTCTAACTGAACTGGTCCTTGATCTCTTGGGTTGTGGTACATCAGGTGATGGAAGCGCAAGCATGCCTTCGTCTGTGTCTCCGCTGAATACAAGCAGAATTGCAGCTAAAGAAACACTCCCAACAGCAGCTGTGTGCTTGCTGTTAATACCATCCGTCGCAGAGGTTCCAGCCCCATCTGAAATTTGCTTCCCTGGATCAACCTTGCAGGGCACCCCCTGTCGGTGTCAAAACCGGCGGATGTCGGGTAGGGGGTCCCGAACTGTGCGTCTAAGGTCGATGGTAACAGGAGACGGGGGACACGATGTTTACCCAGGTTCGGGCCCTCTCTGTGGAGGTAATGCCCTACTTCCTGCTTGATTGATTTTGATGAATATGAGTATTACAAGAGTTGATCTACCTCGAGATCGTAATGGCTAAAACCCTAGAAGTCTAGCCTGTATGACTATGAGTATGATTCTTCGTCCCCACGGACTAAGCCCTCTGGTTTATATAGACATCGGAGGGGGCTAGGGTTGTAGAAAGTCGGTTACAGAGAAAGGAATCTTCATATCAGGACGCCAAGCTTGCCTTCCACTCCAAGGAGAGTCCTATCCGGACACGGGAGAGAGTCTTCGGTCTTGTATCTTCATAGCCCATCAGTCCGGCCCACGTACCATAGTCCGAACGCTCGAGGACCCCCTAATCCAGGACTCCCTCAGTAGCCCCTGAACCAGGCTTCAATGACGAGGTGTCCGACGTGAAAATTGTCTTTGACATTGCAAGGCGGGTTCCTTCTCCTGAATACTTCAACACAGTCTTCGGACGCAACGAACATGTCCGGCTCTGCAAAACAAATTCCACACACCACCGTAGAGAGTATAATATTTCACGAGTCCAATCCGCTGACAACTTTTGGTAATACGACACCACGTCATCACCCGGTCATTATTTCGAACCGTTTTCGGCCTGCCGCTTCGAGACGCAGTCTCATTGGCACGTTTTATCAAAGCAAAGATCGTGTCCCCTTATTGCGGGATTCTCATCAATACGGGCGTGGGTAATCCAACCGTGCCGTTTACGCAGCCCTCGGGAACAGGCGAGTTTTAAGGCGAGTGGGGGCGCTTGATATTCACTGCCTTTATAAGGAGATAAGGATTTCCTTCTTTCACCCACGCCTTCTCTCTCTCTGCCCTCCCATTCTCGAGCTCCAGCGCCCAAGTCCCCATCTTTTCTGCCTCAAGAAAGCACTCGACCATGTCCGGATCTGGAGCGCAAGGCAAGTGGATGGCCTCCTCCGCCAAGGAGAAGGACATCACCAAGCTTCGGGAGGCCGGGTATCTGGTGAAATAAATCACCCACCGGCTTCCGGCCAAGGGGCAAATCGTCCCCACCCCGAAGCCCAATGAGAGGGTGGTGTTCATCCCCCATTTCGTCCGCGGGTTAGGGTTTCCTCTCCACCCTTTCGTCCGCGGACTCATGTTTTATTACGGGCTAGATTTCCATGATCTAGCCCCAAACTCCTTCCTCAACATCTCGGCATTCATTGTCGTGTGTGAGGCTTTTCTCCGCATTCCACCCCACTTTGGATTGTGGCTCAAGATCTTCAACGTGAAGCCGAAGGTGGTGGATGGCCAACACGCGAAGTGCGGAGGCGCCATGGTGAGCAAGCTGCCCAACGTCACATGGCCCAAGGGTACTTTTGTGGAGACTGTCAAAGAGTGGCGGAAACTGTGGTTCTATATCACAGAGCCCCGCGACACCACCTGGGCCGCGGCTCCGGGATTCAAGTCCGGAGTTCCAATGCGGCTCACCTCCTGGATAGAGAAGGGCCTGAATTGGTCCTCGTCGGACGAGCTGATCGCGCTGCAAACGCGCATCCAAAGCATGGTGGACAAAAACATCAAGCTCGTCAACGTGATCCGGGTGATGTTAGTTCGTCGGATCCTTCCATGCCAGAGCCGGACTTGCCCTTTATGGGAATTCGATCCAGAGAAGCACCAAACCTTGGAAAGGCTCTTGGGAACCACGCATGAAGATATCTGGAAATTACTCTTCAAGGGCAACGAGACACCGCCGGAGACGGACGAGGACCGTGGGCACGATCTGGCCCATCCTGCCAATGCGGTAAGTCTTTCGCGTCTCAAGATGTATCCTCTACTTGCTTATTCAAGGAAGATACCTAAACTCCACTAGTTATTTTTTCAGGTGTGGACGGAGAAAGCGGAGCGGATTAAGTGTCCAGCTCCGCTGCCCGAGGAACCAGCCATCCCTCTTTTGACAAAGATGCTGGTCACGGCGCCTTACCAGGCGCGAGAAGAAGGCCAAGAAGAAGGCCAAGGGGGGCCGGAGTGGCCCCCGTTGCAAAGGAGCTTTGGACAGGACGTCCGAAGACAACGAGACTCCCTCCTCCGCCGTCGAAGACGACAATGACGATGAGGAGGAAAGCGGCTCTCCCCCTGAGGGGGGAAGGAAGAAGAGGGCGGCCTCCACAAATCTGGAGGCAGAGGCGTCCAAGAGGGGGAAGAGCTCCCTCGCGGATAACTCAGCATGGGACGTCGACAGCAGCCCGGAGCCGCGCCGCCGAAGCAAGCCCCTGGCCGCATCGTGAGTACTCAAAAGACTCTGACATATTCATGTATTCGGCCTCTTTGATTCGTAGTTTTAACGCGTTAAATCATGCGCTTGTAGCCCGGCCCACGACAGCTCCCCTGTGATCCTCATCAGGAGGTTCGCTGGATTCAAAGGCGATGGCCAGCGAGTCACCGCCGGCCTCTCAATCTCCCACAGCCAAGGGCGACGAGGTGCTGTCCCAAAGGACCTTCCCGGGCCAGGGAGAGGTTCAAGAGGCTGTCAGGGTGGTGCCAGAGGATGACCCTTCGGCCGCCGGACACCCGGGAGAGAGGACCCCCATGGAGACTAGCGATGGGGGCCGTGTACAGTTCGGACCCCAGCCGAATACGGTTCCGGAGACCTATACGGCTCCGGAATCCGGCAAGCAGCCTCCTTCAAAAGAAGGAGGTGTGCCTATTCTGCTGGTGACCTCTGTCCAGCCAGAGGCACCGGATAATCTGCTGGAAGCGCTGTGAGGCGCTTCCATTGTGGAGGAACACCGTATCCTTATGGGTACGGTGGTTGAGAGGGTTCAGTCCGTCAAGAGCGGACTGACCGAAGCCTGCACCAGCCTGCTGACAGGCTTTGAGGTAAGCGATGCGAAAGAGAAGGTCATAGTATAGATAGTGTAGCCCCTAAGACACTATCCGATGTTCGGAAAGAAAAGCCGGACAGAGGATCAAGTAATTTTTGCAGGAAACTAACTAAATATGTCTTATGAAAACAGGCGTCACTGTTGGCCGCCACCTCTCATGCTGCTGAGGTCTCCGGACTAAAGCAGAGTCTGGAGCGGGCCAAAGAAGAGCTCGGCCTTGTTAAAAGGCAGCTGGAGGACAAGCAAGGTATGTGGAGACTTGTTGTATATTCGGAAAGAATGAATGGTGTGTATTGATCGTAGTGCTGTGATATTTGTAGGAACGGCGACTGAGGTTGAAACCCTCAAGAAAGTGCTGGCCGAGGCCGAGGAGAGGGCGGGGAAGGAACAAGCCGCCCGGAAAAAGCATGAGGCCAGGGTTGGGGAGGTCCAGCAGGAGATCCAGGATGCTTTGAAGAAATACGAGTCCTTCGAGCGCCAGCATGTGGACCAAGAGTCCGAACTTGAGAAGGCCCGCCAAAGCGCACAAGAGGCCCGGACCGAAGCCCAAGGCGCCCTCCAGGAAATCCAGGAGGCCAAGAAGATCGCGGCAGGTAAGGCTTTTATTATGCAAAGCAAGTATGTGAAGAAGAGGTATCTCTTACTGACCCGGATTTGGAGTTCTCCAGGGGCGTTTGCGGATCTGCCGTGCAGCGTTTCTGACGCTGCTGAATTCTTCCGAGCCGAAGAGGGGAGCTCAATGGAGAAGCTATTCTGGTCGCAATACCTTGCGCCAGAACATCCGGTGCCCTTGAGCGACCAGCTAAAACAGCTGGTCGAACTGCATAGGGTGGCCGAACTGGCCATGGAGGACTTAATAATCCGGCTGTGGCCAGCCGAAGCTATACCCAGCAGCTACTTCGGTCTCGTGAAGCGGCTAGTCGACGCCTGCCCTCGGCTTGACGCCATCAAGCGGTCGGTTTGTATCGAAGGTGCACGGATGGCCTTCGCCCGTGTCAAGATGCAGTGGGCGAAGATGAATGCTGCCACGGTCACGACCGAAGGACCGCCCGCGGGCAAGGAGCATCGCACGCCCGAGCGATATTTTAGCGAAGTCCTGAAGGGATCCCGCCTTGTGGTGGGGCAATGTACGAAAGATGTAGTCTTTGAATGAATACAGTTACATTGTCTCGCCCTGTATTATAAAAACAAGTTTGGCTATGTAATATAATGTTTGTTTAATATTTTACCTCCTGTGCGGCCGTTTTTATGAAATTTTGAGAGCTGGCTAGTCGTCGGCTTCAGCCCCCACGTAGGTAGTACGGGGGTGTTCGGGATGGAATCTAAACACTCTTGATCCAATTTGTTTGGTCCTTGAAGGAGGTGTTTAGCGCAATGAACCAGGCAATCGGACTATGTGGCTTTATCACCCTCACTTAGCCATAGGAGTTCTACAATGAAAACTTAGGCGCGGCCCCTAGTATCCGAACTAGCGTACTGTAAACACCTGATCGGGTAAGAGTCGATTCATCGCATGGTGCAGAAAAAATCGCTAAAGATTTGAAACCTCCGAAGAGATGACCGGCTCTCGCCGCATCATGACAGTCAGTTTTCAGTTTTCTCTACTGAGGTGCTCATCCGGATAAACCCGGACACAATCGCAGTAGTTCTCCCTTTACTACCCTAGCCGATATAGCGGAACGTAAGGTAGCAAGCACAGGAGCCGCGCAACCCAACTATTGACCAAAGACATGATTCGGAGCCAATGCATATAATGCTAAATTCGGGGTGCCGAACTGTATCGTAAAAAGTGTTCGGACTTTGTTGCCGTATTATGGGTCGCAATGAAGCCCCTGGCAGATTAAAGCGTATCAAAGTGTACGGTCGCAAATTTGAGAAGATTATCAAAGAAAAAGGGAAAAAGAGGTAGTAAGCTAGTGCCATAGAAGTTGGGCCACAAACTGTTTTCATTATAGTTTGAGTAATACGTCAAAGCGTATTTGTACAAGTGGTGCAATAAGCAACCGGGCTATTTAACATGCCACAATCAAGGGAGAGCTGCGTGTGGGTCCTGAAAGCAGGTAGAGTGATCGTTAAAGAGACCATCTAAGAATTCCCTTGTACGCCAGTGCTTCTTGCCATCTTGGTGTATCCATCCTACCTAGAGGACCGATGATCAGGTCATCAGAAGAAACTTGCGGAGAAAAGACCTAAAAAGGATAAAAAAGAAAAATTGAAAGTGTGTGTGTCCAGGAGCGGTCAAGCCGTATTATAGATCATAAGCTAGTTATGCCTCCGTCTATGCCCTGTTGGGGATCGTAGCAGAATTTTAAAATTTTCTACGCATCACCAAGATTCATCTATGGAGTATACTAGCAACGAGGGGAAAGGAGTGCATCTACATACCCTTGTAGATCGCGAGCGGAAGCGTTCCAATGAACGGGGTTGATGGAGTCGTACTCGTCGTGATCCAAATCACCGATGACCGAGTGCCGAACGGACGGCACCTCCGCGTTCAACACACGTACGGAGCAGCGACGTCTCCTCCTTCTTGATCCAACAAGGGGGAAGGAGAGGTTGATGGAGATCCAGCAGCACGACGGCGTGGTGGTGGATGTAGCGGGATCTCGGCAGGGCTTCGCCAAGCTTCTGCGAGAGGGAGAGGTGTTGCAGGGGAGGAGGGAGGCGCCAAAGGCTGTCTTCTTGCTGCCCTCCCTCCCCCCCCCCTTTATATAGGCCCCCTGGGAGGGGGGGCGCCGGCCAAGAACCCATCTATGGGGGGGCGGCGGCCAAGGGGGGAAACTTCCCCCCCAAGTCAAGTGGGGCGCCCCCCCACCCTAGGGTTTCCAACCCTAGGCGCAGGGGGAGGCCCATGGGGGGCGCCCCAGCCCACTAAGGGCTGGTTCCCTTCCCACTTCAGCCCATGGGGCCCTCCGGGATAGGTGGCCCCACCAGGTGGACCCCCGGGACCCTTCCGGTGGTCCCGGTACAATACCGATAACCCCCGAAACTTTCCCGGTGGCCGAAACTGGACTTCCTATATATAATTCTTCACCTCCGGACCATTCCGGAACTCCTCGTGACATCCGGGATCTCATCCGGGACTCCGAACAACTTTCGGGTTTCTGCATACTCATATCTCTACAACCCTAGCGTCACCGAACCTTAAGTGTGTAGACCCTACGGGTTCGGGAGACATGCAGACATGACCGAGACGCCTCTCCGGTCAATAACCAACAGCGGGATCTGGATACCCATGTTGGCTCCCACATGTTCTACGATGATCTCATCGGATGAACCACGATGTCGAGGATTCAATCAATCCCGTATACAATTCCCTTTGTCAATCGGTATGTTACTTGCCCGAGATTCGATCGTCGGTATCCCAATACCTTGTTCAATCTCGTTACCGGCAAGTCTCTTTACTCGTACCGTAATGCATGATCCCGTGACTAACTCCTTAGTCACATTGAGCTCATTATGATGATGCATTATCGAGTGGGCCCAGAGATACCTCTTCGTCATACGGAGTGACAAATCCCAGTCTCGATCCGTGCCAACCCAACAGACACTTTCGGAGATACCCGTAGTGTACCTTTATAGTCACCCAGTTACGTTGTGACGTTTGGCACACCCAAAGTACTCCTACGGTATCCGGGAGTTGCACGATCTCATGGTCTAAGGAGAAGATACTTGACATTGGAAAAGCTCTAGCAAACGAACTACACGATCTTTGAGCTATGCTTAGGATTGGGTCTTGTCCATCACATCATTCTCCTAATGATGTGATCCCGTTATCAATGACATCCAATGTCCATAGTCAGGAAACCATGACTATCTGTTGATCAACGAGCTAGTCAACTAGAGGCTTACTAGGGACACGTTGTAGTCTATGTATTCACACATGCATTACGATTTCCGGATAACACAATTATAGCATGAACAATAGACAATTACCATAACAAAGAAATATAATAATAACCATTTATTATTGCCTCTAGGGCATATTTCCAATAGTTTCCCACTTGCACTAGAGTCAATAATCTAGTTACGTTGTGATGAACCGAACATCCATTGCGTCCTGGTGTTGATCATGTTTTGCTCTAGGGAGAGGTTTAGTCAACGGATCTGCTACATTCAGGTCCGTATGTACTTTACAAATATCTATGTCTCCATTTTGAACACTTTCATGAATGGAGTTGAAGCGACGCTTGATATGCCTGGTCTTCCTGTGAAACCTGGGCTCCTTCGCAAGGGCAATAGCTCCAGTGTTGTCACAGAAGAGAGTCATCGGGCCCGACGCATTGGGAATCACCCCTAGGTCGGTAATGAACTCCTTCATCCAGACTGCTTCATGTGCTGCCTCCGAGGCTGCCATGTATTCCGCTTCACATGTAGATCCCGCCACGACGCTTTGCTTGCAACTGCACCAGCTTACTGCTCCTCCATTCAAAATATACACGTATCCGGTTTGTGACTTCGAGTCATCCAGATCTGTGTCGAAGCTAGCTCGACGTAACCCTTTACGACGAGCTCTTCGTCACCTCCATAAACGAGAAACATATCCTTAGTCCTCTTCAGGTACTTCAGGATATTCTTGACCGCTGTCCAGTGTTCCATGCCGGGATTACTTTGTTACCTTCCTACCAAACTTACGGCAAGGTTTACATCAGGTCTGGTACACAGCATGGCATACATAATAGACCCTATGGCCGAGGCATAGGGGATGACACTCATCTTTTCTCTATCTTCTGCCGTGGTCGGGCATTGAGCCGTGCTCAATTGCACACCTTGCAATACAGGCAAGAACCCCTTCTTGGACTGATCCATATTGAACTTCTTCAATATCTTGTCAAGGTACGTACTCTGTGAAAGACCAATGAGGCGTCTTGATCTATCTCTATAGATCTTGATGCCTAATATATAAGCAGCTTCTCCAAGGTCCTTCATTGAAAAACACTTATTCAAATAGGCCTTTATACTTTCCAAGAATTCTATATCATTTCCCATCAATAATATGTCATCCACATATAATAAGAGAAATGCTACAGAGCTCCCACTCACTTTCTTGTAAACGCAGGCTTCTCCATAAGTCTGTGTAAACCCAAACGCTTTGATCATCTCATCAAAGCGAATGTTCCAACTCCGAGATGCTTGCACCAGCCCATAGATTGAGCGTTGTAGCTTGCATACTTTGCTAGCATTCTTAGGATCGACAAAACCTTCCGGCTGCATCATATACAATTCTTCCTTAAGGAAGCCGTTAAGGAATGCCGTTTTGACGTCCATCTGCCATATCTCATAATCATAGTATGCGGCAATTGCTAACATGATTCGGACGGACTTCAGCTTCGCTACGGGTGAGAAAGTCTCATCGTAGTCAACCCCTTGAACTTGTCGATAACCCTTAGCGACAAGTCGAGCCTTATAGATGGTCACATTACCATCCGCGTCTGTCTTCTTCTTAAAGATCCATTTATTTTCTATGGCTCGCCGATCATCGGGCAAGTCAGTCAAAGTCCATACTTTGTTTTCATACATGGATCTTATCTCGGATTTCATGGCTTCTAGCCATTTGTCGGAATCCGGGCCCGCCATCGCTTCTTCATAGTTCGAAGGTTCACCGTTGTCTAACAACATGATTTCCAGGACAGGGTTGCCGTACCACTCTGGTGCGGAACGTGTCCTTGTGGACCTACGAAGTTCAGCAGTAACTTGATCCGAAGCTTCATGATCATCATCATTAACTTCCTCCCCAGTCGGTGTAGGCACCACAGGAACATCTTCCCGTGCTGCGCTACTTTCCGGTTCGGAAGGGGTGACTATCACCTCATCAAGTTCCACTTTCCTCCCACTTACTTCCTTCGAGAGAAACTCTTTCTCCAGAAAGGACCCGTTCTTGGCAACGAAGATCTTGCCTTCGGATCTGAGGTAGAAGGTATACCCAATAGTTTCCTTAGGGTATCCTATGAAGACGCATTTTTCCAACTTGGGTTCGAGCTTTTCAGGTTGAAGTTTCTTGACATAAGCATCGCATCCCCAAACTTTTAGAAACGACAGCTTAGGTTTCTTCCCAAACCATAATTCATACGGTGTCGTCTCAACGGATTTCGACGGAGCCCAATTTAAAGTGAATGCAGCAGTCTCTAATGCATAGCCCCAAAATGAGAGCGGTAGATCGGTAAGAGACATCATAGATCGCACCATATCCAATAGAGTGCGATTACGATGTTCGGACACACCATTTCGCTGAGGTGTTCCAGGTGGAGTGAGTTGTGAAACGATTCCACATTTCCTTAAGTGTGCACCAAATTCGTGACTTAAATATTCTCCACCACGATCTGATCATAAGAATTTTATTTTCATGTCACGTTGATTCTCAACCTCACTTTGAAATTCCTTGAACTTTTCAAAGGTTTCAGACTTGTGTTTCATCAGGTAGACATACCCATATCTACTTAAGTCATCAGTGAGAGTGAGAACATAACGATACCCTCCGCGAGCCTCAACACTCATTGGACCGCACACATCGGTATGTATGATTTCCAATAAGTTGGTTGCTCGCTCCATTGTTCCGGAGAACGGAGTCTTGGTCATCTTACCCATGAGGCATGGTTCGCACGTGTCAAATGATTCGTAATCAAGAGACTCCAAAAGTCCATCTGCATGGAGCTTCTTCATGCGCCTGACACCAATGTGACCAAGGCGGCAGTGCCACAAGTATGTGGGACTATCGTTATCAACTTTACATCTTTTGGTATTCACACTATGAATATGTGTAACATCACGTTCGAGATTCATCAAGAATAAACCATTGACCAGCGGGGCATGACCATAAAACATATCTCTCAAATAAATAGAACAACCATTATTCTCGGATTTAAATGAGTAGCCATCTCGAATTAAACGAGATCCAGATACAATGTTCATGCTCAAAGCTGGCACTAAATAACAATTATTGAGGTTTAAAACTAATCCCGTAGGTAAATGTAGAGGCAGCGTGCCGACGGCGATCACATCGACCTTGGAACCATTCCCGACGCGCATCGTCACCTCATCCTTTGCCAGTCTCCGCTTATTCCGTAGTTCCTGTTTTGAGTTACAAATATGAGCAACCGCACCGGTATCAAATACCCAGGAGCTACTACGAGTACTGGTAAGGTACACATCAATTACATGTATATCACATATACCTTTGGTGTTGCCGGCCTTCTTGTCCGCTAAGTATTTGGGGCAGTTCCGCTTCCAGTGACCACTTCCCTTGCAATAAAAGCACTCAGTCTCAGGCTTGGGTCCATTCTTTGACTTCTTCCCGGCAACTGGCTTACCGGGCGCGGCAACTCCCTTGCCGTCCTTCTTGAAGTTCTTCTTACCCTTGCCCTTCTTGAACTTAGTGGTTTTATTCACCATCAACACTTGATGTTCCTTTCTGATCTCCACCTCCGCTGATTTCAGCATTGAATATACCTCAGGAATGGTCTTTTCCATCCCCTGCATATTGAAGTTCATCACAAAGCTCTTGTAGCTCGATGGAAGCGACTGAAGGATTCTGTCAATGACCGCATCATCCGGGAGATTAACTCCCAGCTGAGACAAGCGATTGTGTAACCCAGACATTCTGAGTATGTGCTCACTAACAGAACTATTTTCCTCCATTTTACAGCTGAAGAACTTGTTGGAGACTTCATATCTCTCGACCCGGGCATGAGCTTGGAAAACCATTTTCAGCTCTTCGAACATCTCGTATGCTCCGTGTTTCTCAAAACGCTTTTGGAGACCCGGTTCTAAGCTGTAAAGCATGCCGCATTGAACGAGGGAGTAATCATCAGCACGTGATTGCCAAGCGTTCATAACATCTTGGTTCTCTGGGATGGGTGCTTCACCTAGCAGTGCTTCTAGGACATAATCTTTCTTGGCAGCTATGAGGATGATCCTCAGGTTCCGGACCCAGTCCGTATAGTTGCTGCCATCATCTTTCAGCTTGGTTTTCTCTAGGAACGCGTTGAAGTTGAGGACAACGTGGGCCATTTGATCTACAAGACATATTGTAAAGATTTTAGACTAAGTTCATGATAATTAAGTTCATATAATCAAATTATTCAATGAACTCCCACTCAGATAGACATCCCTCTAGTCATCTAAGTGAAACATGATCCGAGTTAACTAGGCCGTGTCCGATCATCACGTGAGACGGACTAGTCAAGATCGGTGAACATCACCATGTTGATCGTATCTTCTATACGACTCATGCTCGACCTTCCGGTCCTCCATGTTCCGAGGCCATGTCTATACATGCTAGGCTCGTCAAGTCAACCTAAGTGTATTGCGTGTGTTCCGAGGCCATGTCTGTACATGCTAGGCTCGTCAACACCCGTTGTATGCGAACGTTAGAATCTATCACACCCGATCATCACGTGGTGCTTCGAAACAACGAACCTTCGCAACGGTGCACAGTTAGGGGGAACACTTTCTTGAAATTATTATAAGGGATCATCTTACTTACTACCGTCGTTCTAAGCAAATAAGATGCAAAACATGATAAACATCACATGCAATCAAATAGTGACATGATATGGCCAATATCATTTTGCTCCTTTGATCTCCATCTTCGGGGCGCCATGATCATCTTTGTCACCGGCATGACACCATGATCTCCATCATCATGATCTCCATCATCATGATCTCCATCATCGTGTCTTCATGAAGTTGTCACACCAACGATTACTTCTACTTCTATGGCTAACGCGTTTAGCAATAAAGTAAAGTAATTTACATGGCGTTATTCAATGACACGCAGGTCATACAAAATAATAAAGACAACTCCTATGGCTCCTGCCGGTTGTCATACTCATCGACATGCAAGTCGTGATTCCTATTACAAGAATATGATCAATCTCATACATCACATATATCATTCATCACATCTTCTGGCCATATCACATCACATAGCACATGCTGCAAAAACAAGTTAGACGTCCTCTAATTGTTGTTGCAAGTTTTTACGTGGCTTGTATAGGTTTCTAGCAAGAACGTTTCTTACCTACATAAAACCACAACGTGATATGCCAATTTCTATTTACCCTTCATAAGGACCCTTTTCATCGAATCCGTTCCGACTAAAGTGGGAGAGACAGACACCCGCTAGCCACCTTATGCAACTAGTGCATGTCAGTCGGTGGAACCTGTCTCACGTAAGCGTACGTGTAAGGTCGATCCGGGCCGCTTCATCCCACAATACCGCCGAAACAAGATAAGACTAGTAGCGGCAAGAAGAATTGGCAACATCTACGCCCACAACTGCTTTGTGTTCTACTCGTGCATAGTAACTACGCATAGGCCTGGCTCATGATGCCACTGTTGGGGATCGTAGCAGAATTTTAAAATTTTCTACGCATCACCAAGATTCATCTATGGAGTATACTAGCAACGAGGGGAAAGGAGTGCATCTACATACCCTTGTAGATCGTGAGCGGAAGCGTTCCAATGAACGGGGTTGATGGAGTTGTACTCGCCGTGATCCAAATCACCGATGACCGAGTGCCGAACGGACGGCACCTCCGCGTTCAACACACGTACGGAGCAGCGACGTCTCCTCCTTCTTGATCCAGCAAGGGGGAAGGAGAGGTTGATGGAGATCCAGCAGCACGACGGCGTGGTGGTGGATGTAGCGGGATCTCGACAGGGCTTCGCCAAGCTTCTGCGAGAGGGAGAGGTGTTGCAGGGGAGGAGGGAGGCGCCAAAGGCTGTCTTCTTGCTGCCCTCCCTCCCCCCCTTTATATAGGCCCCCTGGGAGGGGGGGCACCGGCCAAGAACCCATCTATGGGGGGGGCGGCGGCCAAGGGGGGGGAAACTTCCCCCCAAGTCAAGTGGGGCGCCCCCCCACCCTAGGGTTTCCAACCCTAGGCGCAGGGGGGAGGCCCATGGGGGGCGCCCCAGCCCACTAAGGGCTGGTTCCCTTCCCACTTCAGCCCATGGGGCCCTCCGGGATAGGTGGCCCCACCCGGTGGACCCACGGGACCCTTCCAGTGGTCCCGGTACAATACCGATAACCCCCAAAACTTTCCCGGTGGCCGAAACTGGACTTCCTATATATAATTCTTCACCTCCGGACCATTCCGGAACTCCTCGTGACGTCCGGGATCTCATCTGGGACTCCGAACAACTTTCAGGTTTCCGCATACTCATATCTCTACAACCCTAGCGTCACCGAACCTTGAGTGTGTAGACCCTACGGGTTCGGGAGACATGCAGACATGACCGAGATGCCTCTCTGGTCAATAACCAACAGCGGGATCTGGATACCCATGTTGGCTCCCACATGTTCCACGATGATCTCATCGGATGAACCACGATGTCGAGGATTCAATCAATCCCGTATACAATTCCCTTTGTCAATCAGTATGTTACTTGCCCGAGATTCGATCGTCGGTATCCCAATACCTTGTTCAATCTCGTTACCGGCAAGTCTCTTTACTCGTACCGTAATGCATGATCCCGTGACTAACTCCTTAGTCACATTGAGCTCATTATGATGATGCATTATCGAGTGGGCCCAGAGATACCTCTCCGTCATACGGAGTGACAAATCCCAGTCTCGATCCGTGCCAACCCAACAGACACTTTCGGAGATACCCGTAGTGTACCTTTATAGTCACCTAGTTACGTTGTGACGTTTGGCACACCCAAAGTACTCCTACGGTATCCGGGAGTTGCACGATCTCATGGTCTAAGGAGAAGATACTTGACATTGGAAAAGCTCTAGCAAACGAACTACACGATCTTTGAGCTATGCTTAGGATTGGGTCTTGTCCATCACATCATTCTCCTAATGATGTGATCCCGTTATCAATGACATCCAATGTCCATAGTCAGGAAACCATGACTATCTGTTGATCAACGAGCTAGTCAACTAGAGGCTTACTAGGGACACGTTGTAGTCTATGTATTCACACATGCATTACGATTTCCGGATAACACAATTATAGCATGAACAATAGACAATTACCATGAACAAAGAAATATAATAATAACCATTTATTATTGCCTCTAGGGCATATTTCCAACATGCCCATGGTATTTTGAGTGCGTAGTTATGTACGCGCAGTACGAATGCCGCTACTTGGCTGGGACTGGGACGGAGGCCAAATTGCTAGTCGAGCTCTTGACAAGCTGGGCTGTCCTGCTGCCGAGTAATCCGGACTCGTTTGACAGTGTCCGGGAGCTCAGCCGACGAACTAAGGTTCTGCTTGAGAAGGCTGCTCTGTACTTCTGCTGCTAATGCAGCGGTGTGCTCCTCGGTACGGAGGGAGCGTTCCGTGTTTCCGTTGACTGTTATGACGCCGCGTGGTCCGGGCATCTTGAGCTTAAGATAAGCGTAGTGTGGCACCGCGTTGAAGCGCGCAAAGGCGGTTCGTCCAAGCAGTGCGTGATAGCCGCTGCGAAAGGGGACGATTGTTCGGAGATCCGAAGACAACCTCTAGTGTGATTGAGCCCGTACAACGGGCCTCTACACCTGGTATGACTCCTTTAAAGGTAGTCTTTGTGGGCTTAATTCTTGATGGATTAATGCCCATTTTGCGTGCTGTATCCTGATAGAGTAGGTTCAAGCTGCTACCACCGTCCATGAGGACTCGCATGAGGTGAAATCCGTCAATGATTGGGTCGAGGACCAGTGCGGCTGAACCGCCATGAAGGATACTGGTCGGATGGTCCCTGCGATCAAAAGTGATCGGGCAAGAAGACCATGGGTTGAACTTTGGGGCGACTGGCTCCATCGCATAGACGTCCCTGAGCGCGCTCTTGCGTTCCCTCTTGGGGATGTGGGTAGCATATATCATGGTCACCGTTTTAACTTGGGGGGGAAACTTCTTCTGTCCCCCTGTGTTCGATGGCCGGGGCTCCTTGTCATCGTCCTCGCTTTGCGACCCCTTCTCCTTGTTCTCGGCATTTAACTTGCCGGCCTGTTTAAAAACCCAACAGTCTCTGTTGGTGTGATTGGCTGGTTCGTCGGGGGTGCCGTGTATCTGGCATGGGCGACCGAGTACGCGATCCAAGCTGGATGGGCCCGAATTGTTTCTTTTGAACGGCTTCTTCCGCTGGCCGGACTTGGAGCTGCTGAATCCGGCGTTGACCGCCGTGTCGTCGGTATTATCACCGTTGTTTCGACGCTTGTGTTTGTTGCGTCGGGGCTTGCCGTTGCTATTTCTGGCTTCCGTAGTGCCAGGTTCGCTTGCATTGTTGTTGCTACGGGCTAGGCAGCTATCTTCGCCCGCGCAAAGCGGGTCATAAGTGCCGTAAGGGCTGCCATGGACTTCGGCTTCTCTTGGCCTAGGTGTCGGGCGAGCCATTCGTCCCGGATGTTGTGTTTAAAGGCCGCCAAGGCTTCGGCATCTGGACAGTCGACGATCTAGTTCTTTTTAGTTAAGAACCTAGTCCAGAGTTTCCTGGCTGACTCTCCGGGCTGTTGAATTATGTGACTTAAGTCATCGACATCCGGAGGTCGAACATATGTACATTGGAAGTTGTCAAGGAAGGCCTCTTCCAAGTCCCCACAGCTGCCGATAGAGTTTTCAGGCAGACTATTCAGCCAGTGTCAGGCTGGTCCTTTGAGTTTTAGTGGGAGGTATTTGATGGCATGGAGATCATCGCCGCGGGCCATATGAATGTGAAGAAGAAAATCCTCGATCCATACCGCGGGGTCTGTTGTCCCATCGTATGATTCGATGTTTACGGGTTTAAACCCTTCTGGGAATTCGTGCTCCATTACCTCGTCAGTGAAGCAAAGGGGGTGTGCGGCGCCTCTATATCGGGCCACGTCACGACGTAGCTCGGATGGAGTCCGTCTGTGGTTCTCGGCCCGGGAGTGAGTATGATTATTGCGTCCGGCTAGATAGCCGTTATCGCGCGTCGGGGCACGTCCCCGTGATCCATAGATCGATCTATTCTGACCTGCTCTACTATCCAAGTCCTGTCGCAGGTCATATGTATGTCCCCGAGCTGTTTTATCTCCACCTTTACGGTGAGGTGGGGCAGGCTGGTGTTCGGCTTGTGCTGCCGCTTTATCCCGACCACGTGGTGGTCGGTCAGCCGCATTGCGCGATGGTGGTACGGGCTCCAACGCCTCATCAACGAACTGAGGTAGCAATTTGCGCTTCAGGTAACTTTTGGCTGGGAGCTTTAGGCTGTATTCCTCGACTCCCAGGACATCAGCCCATCTATCATTGAGCAGATCTTGATCAGCTTGAAGCTACTGCTGTTTCTTTTTTAGGCTCCTTGCAGTGGCTATTAGCTGGCGCCTAAAGCGCTCCTGCTCGAGAGGTTCCTCAGGCACAATAAAATCCTCGATGCCGAGGCTCGCCTCATCCACGGAGAGCGGAAGATAATTACTGTCCTCCGAGTCTTCGTGTGTGGCATGTTCATCAGGGCTAACTTGCCCGTCTTCTCGTTCATCTTGTTCGGAAGTTGCCTCGATGGGGTCTTCATTGTCTTCGGCACTGTCCAGAGTGTTATCTTCTCCTGTGCCGGTGTTGCTGTCTTTGTTGCGGCGTGATTTAGAGCGGCGCCGCTGACGCCGGCGCTTTGGTTGTATCTCAGGAGGTTTATCCTCAACTGGATCTTCCTTGTCGTCGCCGCTATCCTTTTTTGGTGTATCCACCATGTATACGTCGTATGAGGAGGTGTCTGTCCATCGTCCGGTGAACGGCGGGTTTTCGGCCTGCTCCTCTCCAGCATCATCGTCCATACCGTCGATGTCTTCGGAGCCGTAATCGAGCATGTCAGTTAGGTCTTCGACAGTGGCTATTAAGTGGGCGGGGGGTGGGAAGCGAAATTCTCCGTCATCAGCCTCCAGTTTGAACCGGATATAATTCGGCTGTGAATCCCCCGCTAAGGAGAGTGTTTTTAATGAGTTTAGCACGTCGCCTAAAGGCGAGTGCCGGAAGATGTCCGCGGAGCTGAATTCGACAATCGACGTCTGATCAAGCTCGACGTGCGCGGACGCACATGGTTCGGAACTTGTAGCCGAAAACGAGTCCGAGGTTCCGGTGACACGGATCCCACTCGAAGTTGGGTCGGTGTGCGGCTCTGACGCCGCTGAGTCTGCGGCTTCCGTGGCGGGGTCGAGCCTTCCGTCCTCGGATGGCGCAATCTGCTCCGGATCTAGGGCCAGAGCAGTTACAGGTGCTATCCCCTGGGCATGGTCCGATGACAGATTTAAGTCATGTTCATCGTGGCGACAGGGAGCGGCTGCCGTGATCTCGAATCCGTCGAAGATCAAGTCTCCGCGGATATCCGCGACGTCATTCAAGTTTCCAAATTTGACCTGACGGCCAGGGGCGTAGCTATCGATCTGCTCTAGATGGCCAAGCGAGTTGGCCCGAAGTGCGAAGCCGCCGAACACGAAGATCTGTCCGGGGAGGAAGGTTTCTCCCTGGACAATGTTTTTGTAGATGATTGACGGGGCCATCGAACCTCTTGACGACGACACAACGGAACTCTCAATGAAAGCACCAATGTCGGTGTCAAAACCGGCGGATCTCGGGTAGGGGGTCCCGAACTGTGCGTCTAAGGTCGATGGTAACGGGAGACGGGGGACACGATGTTTACCCAGGTTCGGGCCCTCTCTGTGGAGGTAATGCCCTACTTCCTGCTTGATTGATTTTGATGAATATGAGTATTACAAGAGTTGATCTACCTCGAGATCGTAATGGCTAAAACCCTAGAAGTCTAGCCTGTATGACTATGAGTATGATTCTTCGTCCCCACGGACTAAGTCCTCCGGTTTATATAGACACCGGAGGGGGCTAGGGTTGTAGAAAGTCGGTTACAGAGAAAGGAATCTTCATATCAGGACGCCAAGCTTGCCTTCCACGCCAAGGAGAGTCCTATCCGGACACGGGAGAGAGTCTTCGGTCTTGTATCTTCACAGCCCATCAGTCCGGCCCACGTACCATAATCCGGACGCCCGAGGACCCCATACTCCAGGACTCCCTCACCCCCATCGAGATAGATTCATCCACTGCCATCCTTGAAACCCTAGCCGGAGAAGAAACTTCGGACTGTGAGAGGACCCTAACCCAACGACCCCTCCGGCGGACCACCAAGGCCGGGGAACAGTGCAAGGACCGTCCTTTGGTCAACCCGAGTGGATTCCGCGACGAGGCACAGCAGGAAGGAAGCAAACACTCAACGACGGCCGTCGCCATTGAGAGGAGGTAAACCCTAGGAAAGATTGAAAGAATCGCCCAGGACACTTTTTTTTAGACAACTAAACTTAAACTTATTCATCTGAGTTCTCGGCCCGTATTCTGCAGCCCATGTGTACCGTGGGCTTACTTCCCCAACAGCACGCACTGCATCGTGCGAACCCCCCCCCCCCCCCCCCCCCCCCCCCCCCCCCCCGCCGCCGCCAGCACCGACGCCGGAGGGCGGCCGGAAGATGGCCTCGCTGGCGATCCCCGACGAGCTACTAGTGAACATCTTCCTCCGCCTCCCCACCTCAGAAGACCTCATCCACGCCTCCGCCGCCTCATCACCGACCGCTCCTTCCTCCGGCGCTTCCGCAAGATCCACCCCCCGCCCCTCCTCGGCTTCCTCGACCCAGTTGTTCACCGCTTCCACCCCGCCGTCCGCCCTCACCGCTCCGCGCCGGCGGCCGGCGCCGTCGCCCTCGCCGCCGACTTCTCCTTCGCCTTCCTCCCCGCCCCCGGCTCCTCCTCCGCCTTCCTCCCCGCCCCCGCCCGGGACTGGACCGTGCGGGAAGTCCGCGACGGCCGCGTCCTCCTCGACAGACCCCGCCGCCACGACTCCGGTGATGGGTTGGAAGCCCTCTTCAAAGAGATGCTGGTGTGCGACCCCTTGCACCGGCAGTATCTCCTGCTCCCCCCAATCCCCGATGACATGGCCGCTTCGGTTGCGGACCACCTCATGATATATGGGCAGAGCTTCGCCGAGACCTTCCTCGTCCCTCCCGGCTACGACGAGGAGGAAGCTGCTACGGCTACGGCGGAGACGTCATTCAGGGTGATCTGGGTGGTGCTGCTCTAAGCTAAGCAGATGGCCGTTGTCTTCTCTTCCCGCACAGGGCAATGGCGAGCCCTGACTCGGAGCGTGTCGTTGCCTCTACCGGATTTCACATGGATGGTTCACTTCAGGTCGCGCCATTACGCCCATGGCTGCTTCTACTGGATTTCAGGTGAAAAATTGTTGGTGCTTGACATTCAGAGGATGGAGTTCTCCATGGCTGACCACCCACCTTGTGCCAGAGCTCCGAGCGATGATGTGGCCATCGCGGAGGCAGGCCAAGGCACGATTCGGATGTTTGTGCCTACACCCAACACAGCTCGCCGTAGTTTTACGGTTTGGCGAAACAATGGTGGGAGTTCCTCCCAGTGGCAGTGGCAGATGGAGAATGAGACAATCTCGCTGCCTTCTGGGTCCTTGCTCATGGGTGCAGTGGGGAGGCACTTGCTCCTATATCATGTCGGAAGCTCGTCGATCAGGCGAGGTTGTTACACGCGGGGCGTCGACACATTTCAGTTTGAGAGGGTGTGTGGTTCTGCTTCATTGCCCAAACCGTCTCATGTATATTGCAACTTTCCACCGTCGTTATTATCGTCACCGAGAGTGTCAAGTGGTAAGCTTTCTGTTGAATGCCAGAAACCTCCTTCCCTTCATATCACTACCACACAGCTTACTGTTCAAATACTCATAATATTTATCTGTTATCTCCCCTAAACAAAATATTTGTCATGCAAAATAATACCTCTTTTCCTTAGAAATCCCAATTGTTTTCAGTTCACACCTATGTTTATCTCCTCTTCATGGCGTCTATCTTGAGTTGTAGCTACGCATGTTGGGGCACTTTATTTCATCTATAGTAAGTTACTAAGGTTCCGCACAGAAAACGAATTCACCCGTAGTGATTTACATCAGTACTTTCTGTCAAAAACCCAACTTTGTTTGCCTGCACGCAGATGTAAGCCTTTTTGCACCTTCCCTTGTTGGCAGTGCACTTTTGTGATTCATGATGCCATTAGTGATTCGAGTTGATCCTCTTTGGTATTCAACTCTGATAATTGTACAACCAAGATATCTCCTTTGTTTAGCCTACTGCTGCAATTGAACCTAGGAACCTTCTACCAGATTGCCATTGATGATTTCTATGTGCAAATGTTAATTTTTTTTCTCCCCTTTAATCATCGTCCTCTCCTTTTTATATGTGCTTCCTCCTTTAATTTCTTTCTCATGCACGCCCTTCCTTTGAAGCATGGAAACACACAAATTGAAGGGTACTACACAATTGCCCTTGGTTGCTTCATGATTGAGCTTAACTGCTCTAGTACCATTAAGAAAAAATGTTTAAAGAACTTGGTTGAATATTGGGAGTATAGAATTGCTGGATTTTGATACCGGGTTCTCTATTCATAACTTACCTGCAATTTTATTAAACCTTGATCACTTCATTTACGCCATAAAATGTTTACAGAACTTGGTTTTTTAATCAATGTAGAACCATTCGTATCTAAAGACTAATAGTTGTACGCCATAAAATAGAGTGATTTCAGCCTTGGTAGTGTGCATCTTTAAGTGAAACTGTCAGATAAGTGGAAATTAGCACTAGCTTGTGTCAATGTAATGGTGTGACCTTGTGCAATGCAGCCACACCCCACGCTGACGTCCGAGGAGAGGGGGGAGCTGTGCAGGTGCCTGAACCACAAGAAGTCGATGCTGGAGGCATGGAAGGGTCCGTCCTCTCAGTGGCTGCCGAAGCTCCAAACCCCTTGTTCGTCGTTGATGACGAAGCAGAGGCCGGTTGTGGTGGGCGAGGAGGAGGCGCTGGGGCCGGTGCAGGGGCTGGACCTCCGGAGGGTGCAGGGGCGGGTGGCATAGCTTGAGAGGGCGTGCAAGGAGGCGAGGGGCCTGCCGGTACCAGGGTTGTCAAGGAGGACGATTGCGGCCAAGGGCAACAAGTTCTTCAGCTGGAAGGGCTGCTTGCCTTGTTGGATGTGATACCTAGTCTCATATCCTTTTGTAAGTTCATTTGCCTGATGTGTTGTGCTGGTCTTTTGGTTTTTGCTGCGTGTTGGTCACTCACTGGTTATTAGTCAGGTAGGTAAAATGAGCAAGACTGGCAGCTGAGCTGGGACTTCGAGCTTTCACCATTGTCCCCTGTTTGCTCTTGTCGTCCTGTGCAACTGTTGCGAGATGACACAAAAGCGTTGAGCTCCAGTTTGCAAAAACATCTTATATTGTGGGACGGAGAGAGTACTTCGCATGTTAGTTTTGTCTGTACAGTTTGACCAAATTTATATTGAAGATTTTCAACATCTGCTATACCAGATAAATATTAACACTATGAAAAAGAATACTGTTCCATGATGGATCTAATGATGTTGATTTGGTATTCTGAACACTACGAAAAGAAATACCCGATAAATATAACACTATGAAAAAGAGTACATAGAAACTCCAAAGCGGGATTCATTATTATTTGTGACAAAAGTACAGCTCATGCCACAGGAAATTCAGAACTGAGAATGATTTGCAGGCGGGATCGTTCTCACCCTCGTGTTACCAGCGCTCTGGGTCTGCCATTACAGCTGGGATGTTAGAAAGTTCCCCCCGAAGAAACTGGATACCATAGATACCGCATATAATAGAGCAAGCACACCTGTAAATTCTTGGGGGCAAACATGGTTTGCATCAGTATGTGGGACATGGCACAGGTACAAGATGAGACCAGAACATGTGTAAGAACCGATGGCGACCGACTTCTATGATGATTTTTCTAGCCTGGCTATTTTAGTTTGATTTTATACAGCTGGTATATTTGATTACAGCATATGCTACCTTAATATTTCAGTGAGATTTATACTACTCCGGTGCGCACTAGCTGCAAACAGCATGAATATCACTGTTCACCCGAAAAGGCTGGAACCATATTCATCTCTATCCTTTTCCTTTCAAAAGCTAGACTGCATTGAGCTGACTCGTGTTGATCTATTAGGTTTTATAAACTATAGATCAGTGTAATTTTGTATGATGGTTTCTACATTTGCTCGGCATTGACAGACGCCACTAGATCCCAGTATGATTTTGCATGATGATTTCCACGTTTTGCTGCAGTCATATATTTTTTTTTTGTCTGATTCAGTTGCTTCATGTTTAGCACAGTTGTGTCCAAATGGAGTAAAAACTCAAACTGGATGTTTACCTTTACTGAACAGTCCTAGATCTCAGGGTTGAATTACTGTGAAGATTCCCTCAGTTATTCCAAAACGAAGGTCCACAGCATGCAGCCAGGTCTCTGGGGACCGAAGCTTTGATCCGAGCAGCAGTACCGGTCAATCACTGGTTAAGAGTCAGGTAAGGTAAATGAGCAAGATTGGCAGCCGGGATTGCGGAGCTTTCATCGTTGTACCCTGGTTGTTCTTGCCATCCCGTGCAACTGTTGCTTGATGACTGGTCGACAGTGCAGTGTTATAACCGACGGTACAAAAGCTGTCAGTTATAATTTCAGGCACAGGAAGGAATTAGTGCTCCCTCTGATCCTTTTACTTCACATGTTAGTTTCGTCTTTACGGTTTGACCAAATTTGTAATGTTGAAAATTATCAGCATCTACTAGTATACCAGATAAATACAGTATGAAAAAGAATACTATTCCATGATGGATCTAATGATCTATTTGTAACATCAAGTACAACTCATGCCACAGGAAATTCAGAAGAGAGAATGAGTTGCAGACAGGATGATTCCCAGCCTCGTGCTATCAGCGTGCTGGGCCTGCCATTACGGCTGGGATGTTAGAAAGTTCCAAAAAAAAAATTTACTGGATATCATAGATGCCGTATAACAGAGCAAGCACACCTGTAAATTTTGGGGGCAAACAAACATGGTTTGTATCAGTAGTATGTGGAGTATGTGTAAAAGCTGAAGAGGGTGCAGTTCAAAATTAAATAAGAAAATGAAGAGGGTGTGACAGCAATGGGTTTTTATGATTATATTTCTAGCCCGTTACTTTGATTGATTTATACAACTGGTATATTTGACTACAACAGCTATTGTTGTTACCTTAAAAGGACATTTATGCTACTCTGGTGTGCAGTGCACTATCTGCAAACAGCATCGATAGCACTGTTCATCTGAAAGGCTGCGATCATCATATTCATCTCTCTCTTTTTTCTTCTTCTCATAAGCTACTCCCTCCGTCCCATAATATAAGAGCGTTTTTGACACTAGTAGTAGACTGCGGTGATCTGATGCATGTTCTTCAATTAGGTTTTAGCTAATGGTCTGTCACTGGAACTGTAAATTACCCCTATTATCTTGCATTGATGGTTTCAGTGTGAATTGCTTCACTCCCAGCACATTTGTATCCAAATGGAGTAAAGACGTTCACCTTCACCGAACAGTCCTAGATCTCAGGGTTGAATTACTGTGAAATTCCCTCATTTATGCCAAAGCAAAGGTCCACAGCAGGCAGCCAGGTCCCTGGGGACCGAAGCTTCGATCTGAGCATGAGCAGTACCGGTCAATCATTCTGGGTTTTGATCCGGATGAAGGCAAGGGAAACACGGCAGCTTGGCCATTCAACCAACCAACTGTAAAGTCCGTGCGTCATTAACTATGGTGTCGTCGGTCCTGCATGACTTACCTAACATGCACTCATCTTGGTCATTTTTACACTGAGTCAGTGGTGGAGTAGAAAGCAATATGCGTTTATTTACTGCATCCTCAGGGTCACAATACAGTAGTAGCAGCTAATTACACATGAAGATGAGCGAAAAACAGCGACCTGTCGATGAAGCAGTTGTGGTAGAATCGCAGTGTCGTGCTCTTCCTCTTGCTATTTTCTTCCGATTTCGGAGGATTCGGTCGATTTCGGCGGAAGCCCTGGCCGAAAAGAAGAAGAATGTAGAGACGGCCGTCGTCCTAGAGAAATGCTGGTGGGTGGGGGTGGGATGGTGGCAGCTCCGAGGTGACCACCATGCCGAGGATGCCGCTCCAGTAGCTGCTGCTGCTCTCTCCGTCTCCAGAGACCTGCCCGCTGAGCTCGGCTTGGCCATTGCTGGACTCACCCCAGCAATCCAATGCATCGTGCAGCATGTCTGTGAAGCCAGCTCCGACGCCAGCGGTCCCTTGGAACCACGGCTCCTCGCAGCCGATGATGTGCTCGTCTCCCCTCTCCGCGCCTTCCAGCCCTTGCATCTGCTGCTGGCGGAGGAACTTGCGCACGCTGTCCTCTTCGCGCTCCGGATCATCGCTTCTCAACTTACACGTCGTGGGGTCGCCCTCAGATATCCCAAGGCTGACACTGTTATTATTACCGATGAACGTCAGCGTGGAGGTGGGTGACTCCAGGTCTAGCTTCGCGCCCTGCCATGGCTGCAACATGCCGAGGCACGGGGAGGTGGTAGGCTCTGGCAGGTTTATTGGGTGCAGAGTGATTGAAGTTGGTGTAGAGGCTGCTGTGCGCATCGTGGATTCTCGAGCCAGGCGCCCCTCGGCCTCAAGCCGGGCGCTCTCCCATTGGGCCATGTGGCTGAGGCTGGCGGCGGCCTTGGCTGATCTGACGTCGTCTGCGGTGCCTACGGGAGCTCCGCTGGCGGCCTTGTGGGTGACGGGGTCGATCCCCATCTTGGCCAGCCTCTTCTTGAGGTGGGTGTTCCAGTAGTTCTTGATCTCGTTGTCAGTGCGCCTCGACAGGTGTGTCGCGATGGCAGACCACCTGCACAGTCCCAGGAAGCAACACTTAATAAGAGATGATCATATATGTATATAGGAACGCATATTCATGCATTATCATTGCTGAACAGAATACACAGAATGCCAGCCAAAATTCTTTATTCTGGAAGTGCAAAAAATCAGGAGGATTCTGAATACACAGAATGAAAACGCTGATATTTGGTGCATTCAACACTACAAATTATCCGTCTTGTATTTTGCTTTCAGATGTTATAGGAGTGGAATGCATACGCATGATTTTTTTTTTTTTTGAAGCACTGCATGATTATTATGGGCATACAGCAGTCTGACAAGGTCAGAGACTCTGCACTTGATCTTAGCCCCGAAAAAGAATGCAGGTAAGACATTGATGACACGGCAACAGAAGGATCTGTACTACTCTGAAGGGATCTTAAGTTGGTAACTGTGCTGTAATAATCTGAGTAAAAAAACTATACATGAAAACCACTACACACCTGTTGCCAAGAAGAGCATGAAGCTGGATGATGGTCTGTTCTTCCTGCAGGCTGAACTTGCCCCTCTTGATGTCCGGCCGCAGGTAGTTGGTCCATCTCAGTCTGCAGCTCTTGCCGCACCTCTGCAAACCTGCAAGATGTTGGCCGAACCCTCACCAACTCCGTAGAAAGACGCCTCCGTTCCTCAGCAACCGGATGAAAATCAAGCTTTTGTAGACTCACCGGCCTTGGAGGGCAATGCACGCCAGCTCCCGTGTCCATGCTCCTCGATGTGGGCAAGAAGCTTCTCGTCCTCCTCCGGCGTCCATGGACCTTTCTTTAGGCCGACCTTGTCACAGCATGGTGATCGCCCCATTGGAGTGGCGTAATATGCTGCTGCCTTTCGGAAGCCAAGAGCTGACAGCTGAGTGCAGAGGAGCTAAATAGAGCAGCAGCAGGAGAAGGCAAGTTAGAGCTATACGTCATTAGCACGATATGAAGGTATGAAAACTGAACTTTCCACACCTTATCATCATGACATAAATGCCCTTTTGATGGTTTTGTTTTGGTGCATGTTACTGGGTGCAAGAAGACGTACAGCTCCTCACCGATAGACTGAATGTAAGAGTAACAAGCAAGTGACTTTCAGTTGAGTATGAGTTTAGCATTCAGGTCCATGGCTATGGCCCTCGAAATAAAAGCTGCTATAACTCCAAGCGGTGACCGGACCCCTCCACTGTGACACCAAGTCCAGGTTGGTGAGACCGTAAGGTAATTTTCTTTTTTGCCTGAAGTTATTGAGGGTCAATGTTCGTTACGTATGTTGCTTCATTTTGGGATGAGTCCTCTTAGAGGAGCAACCCATTTGGTACAGCCATTCTGGCAGTCCAGTACAAAACATAGGCTTATTAACATGCAATGTCTACCAATGCTTGGAATTAAGGATTTCATTAGAATCTCTCTCAGAGCTGTTTGGTGTACAATACAGCTGTAGATGAAGTGCAAGTTTCTCTAGCAAATGCCATTTATACTGGTGAAGTAATTCATGGATTAGAAGGTGCTTTCAGTAATGTCACCAATGCCTTACTGATTCCATTTTTATTTAAGTCTAAACTGGAAGCGCAAATAATTGAATTTTATTCCATGCAAAAAAAAAACTGAAACTGAAGTGTGAACAGCTTATATGAACTAAAAAAAATCAATGTTTTTTGTGAGATGTAGGAAGATACTGGAAGCATTGCAGATGAAAAAGTACAAAGACGACACCTGGATAAACATGTATTGGTATGATATGGGACCATTAGGGCAGTGAATGATCAACATCAAACTACATGAGTAGCCTTACTTGCAGTTCTGTGTAAGGAAACACTTACTGAATAGTGGGGGAAATGGGAAGAACACAAAATGATCAATAAACGTAATACTGCACACATATAACACATGGATATAAGAGCTGCACTATCCATCTAGAGAAGTAGACAGGATAACATGCAGTCTCAACCTAAAAATACATGCCCAGTGTATGAGTAAGATATGGGGGTACTTCAACTGAACTACAGCAAAGAGAGGGGAAAGAAAGATACCAGAACTATTTCATGACAAGAAGCATTATATTCATCCTAAGAAAAATAAGCATTATGACATCTTAAAGACATAATTTGTGTTTATAACAGCACAGTTGCACTGTGTTAGAATAAAGACCATGTGAACAAACTAACTGGAGACAGGTCAGGGATGAAACACTTACCTCACTGCGAAGGAACTAAGGACATCCATGACCCCATCGAAATAACTATGTAACATTGCATTATTCAAGATTGTGGTACAGGTTCTTCCATCTGCACATGGCTTTTCAGACCAGATCAACCTCTCGTGCCAGTGGAAGATTGTACCATCTTGTTTATCACCTTGGTTGCTTCCTGCAAAGGAAAGCTTGGACAATCTGCTGGGAAGCTGTTGTTTACCACGTCCCTTCTGTGTCACTCACTGTCTGACTAACATGTTGGCCTGAACCAAACTTGTCAATGGAACAATGAATAAGTTCACAATGTTTCAGTGGCATATAGCTAGAGATTTAACTGCAATTTCAAATAAAGGCCAATTAACAACTGTTATCACGATGAAATCGCTAAATAACACAAATCATGAAATCAGACACTGCAAGTCTACTTCTTTGAAGCTATGGCGATTTGATAGGTGGCATTAATTTGCAATCAGGTTAAAGATTGCATGCATAGGTCATAGGTGGAAATTATTCTCATTAAATTTAGAGGGTCCTGGACTGTTGAAATCTCCAGCACAGGATTACATACCAACAATAACTACAACTAGCAAATTTGCAACCATACAGATAAAGTGTTTTTTCAAAATATAGTAATCCTATGGGTTTGGAAAAGTACATGTGATTCCAATGCAAATACCTCTTCTCAAATACATCTATTATAAAGACATGCACTGCAGGATAGAAGTACCGATGGCAAATAAGGCACTTAAAAATCTACTCTCAGACAGACTGCCATGATATTATGCATAACCTTGATATGACTGTGCATAAAGGTCCTTATGAAACAGTCACTTTTTCAGCACAGACATCTACTCCCTCCGTTCGGAATTACTTGTCGCAGAAATGGATGTATCTAGACGTATTTTAGTTCTAGATACATCCATTTCCGAGACAAGTAATTCCGAACGGAGGGAGTAATTTGCAGAATATCATTGTCCATAACCTCTTCTACTCTAATATGTAAGTTGTGAAAAAGGGGTATGCATACCTAGAGGAAGAATTGATTAGTGAGAACCGACGCTGGTGTCCTCCCATGTTAGTAAATAGGGCAGCTGTTATGACTATTGTAATCTAGACTAGAGAAGCCGATGGACCAATACCAACTTGTGTGCGTCATACTGAACCAACAACCAGTATTAGATGGTAGTAGCAACAACAGACAAGAACTCGTGGAAATTTGTGCGTACTTTAACCCCTGCCACTTGCGCATGATACAGCGTTAGCATGATATGCACAAGTTGATTTTATTGTAAGCTGGAAGGTCCGGACAACATAAAAGCCACCAGCTATGCATTCAGTGCAAAAGAATTAGCAAAAACTAAGTAGAAGAACATAAACAAGAGCACAACAAATGGTAAATGACAGGAACAGGCCCTATGAAATGATGCGCAAAAATCCACACTTTCACGCTGCTACATACATACATACTATAATTCTAGATCCACCTGTGATTATGAAGATGCTCTCTAGCTAACTAATATGGTGGTAAAACCTTTTCAAACAACTGATAGTAAAACTTTATTAGGCAGAATATACAATCAGTGTCCAGACAGGTTCCATCTGGTCTCGGTGACAGTTCAGACCTAAGCATGCCATTACCATTTTGCCAAACACCATTGCTTCTCTGACATGCTCTGGCGGATCACGGATGTGGGGGATAGCAATGTTGGGAAACTGAGAGCAGTGCAAATGCATTGGTGTTACGAAGCACCGAAGCAGGATGAATCAAGACGCTAAGTAAAACTAACATCAAATTTTATCATGATAACTTGATCAGCATTGTCAAAAATGAGCCATGCAGAAGCTCCTCATCAAAGTACATTCCCTGAAACATACACAACACAGCTCACCTTACATGAGAAGAGCATCACACCTGTTGAACCTCGGAAGACCCTGACCCTCTGAATATGCCATCCCAATAGCAGCCTCACCATCCTTCCCTACGCCCATGTAATAGAGTCTCCAATCATATGGCCCATCCATTTGCACCAGGCACGGGGCGCCGACCCCAGCGACGTCCCACTCGTCATCATCCTCTGACGAGCACAGCGCTGGTGATTCACTGCACCGCCTCCACCCTCTCAGCCCGTCCTCCGACACAGCCAACCCAATGCTCACCCCGCCATTGCCATCCAAACCCTCGTACGCCATCATGTACCGACCGGCGGCGCGGTCACGGACGACATGCCCCTGCCGCACCCCGCCTTCGTCGAACGACCCGGGCCCACCTCCCTCGAGCGCCTTCCCCACCCTCTCCCACCGGATGCCGTCCCTGGACCTGGCCACCCCGACCGCGTGCCTCTGCGACATTTCGTCGAACGAGTGGTAGTACATCCGGAGGTCCCCGTCGGCGTGCATCACCACCTTGGGGGCCGCGGCGCAGCGCTTCTCCCAGCCCTGCGGGTGGTCCTCCCCGACCCCGAGGAGCGCGCCGGTGTGGTGGGCCCCCTCGATGCGCGCCCAGTGGCGGCCGTCCTGGCTGATGGCGAGGCCGGGCAGCGCGGCGACGTCCGCGGCGGGGAACGGGGACGCCGCGAGGCGCGCGTCGTTGGAGCCGGTGTAGTAGAGCCAGTACACGGCGGAGGAGGAGGGCGGGGGGCGGCGGGACGGCGACGACGGCGCGTCGGGGCCGGAGATGACGAGGACGTCGCCGGGGCGGACGGCGGCGGTGTCGAAGACCCACCAGTCGGTGGAGGGCAGCAGCGGGTCGGGCGCCACGGGCGCGCTCCAGCGCAGGCCGTCGGGGGAGGTGGCGAGCGCGACGCGCGCCCCGGAGTGGTACCAGAGGAGCCAGTCGCCGGCGGGCAGGCGCTTGACGACGGGGGAGCCCGCGCCGCGGAGGAGGAGGCCGCGGGAGGAGGAGGCGGCGGGCTGGTGGTGCTGGGCCGGGGCCTGGCAGCGGATGGGGGAGGCGAGCGGGCAGCGCGGCGGCTGGAGGAGATTGGCGAGGAGCATGGCGCCGCCGGGTGAGAGCGCGAGCGTGACGGCGGCGGAGCCGGGGAGGGATTTGGATGTGCGGCGAAAAATCCAACGGCCGGATGACAGAGGAAAACGTCACGAATTCAAGCGTTTGTTTGGTTTCATAAGAAGAAATGAACGTGCAAACTAGAATTTTTTTTTTAAATGTGCAAAATATAATTTTGGATGTTTGGTTTACAGAGATGTAAAAAAAAACACAAACCATAATAACAACAGCCAAACCACATGCGGTGAAAATGGCCACCGGATTTAAGCGGTTGTTACTTTGTTTAACAAAGGGGAACAAGAATGTTGTGCCGCATGACCTGCTGGGCCTGTTTTCACAAGTGGTCAGCCAAGAGACAAATGAGAAGCTTGAAATGGATTTTACGGAGAAAGAAATCAGCGATGCCCTATTCCAAATTGGCCCACTCAAAGCTCCGGGGTCGGATGGCTTTTATGCTCGCTTTTTTCAGAGAAACTGGGGTGCACTAAAATCTGATGTGGTGAAAGCAATTCAGGAATTCTTTAAGGATGGCGTGATGCCAGAGGGGTTGAACGACACAGTCATTGTGTTAATACCAAAAGGAAATGACCCAAAATGCCTCAAAGATTTTAGACCCATAAGTCTCTGTAATGTGATATACAAGGTTATATCCAAGTGTCTAGTCAACCGGCTAAGACCTCTCCTGGACAACATTATTTCAGAGACTCAAAGTGCATTCATCCCAGGCCGATTGATAACAGATAACGCCTTGATCGCTTTCGAGTGCTTCCACAAAATTTAGCATAGCAAAGTTGCCCTTAATAACCATTGCGCTTATAAGCTGGACCTAGCAAAGGCCTACGACAGAGTAGACTGGAAATTCCTAGAAGGGGTCCTGGAGAAGTATGGATTTAGCAGTAAGTGGAGGACTTGGATCATGACGTGTGTAAGATCTGTCAGATACACAGTAAAACTGAATGGGGATTTGTTGGAGAGGTTTAAGCCGACGAGGGAAGGATCACCCCTATAAAGGTAGCACGTGGAAGCCCTGGCATATCTAATCTACTCTTCGCGGATGATAGTCTCCTCTTCTTTAAGGCTACGGTTGAGCAAGCAGAAGTAATCAAACAGGCACTAAACAGTTTCCAGCGAGGCACAGGGCAACTTCTAAGTCCAAGCAAATGCTCATTGCTTTTCAGTGAGAAATGCCCAAATGCAGTGCAAGTCGGCATCCGCGAGGCCCTAGAGGTGGAAAGCTCAACTTTCGAAAGTAAATATCTGGGACTTCCCACACCAGAAGGCAGAATGAAGGACGGAAAGTTTGAACCTATAATGGATAGGTTTTTGAAAAGATGTAGTAACTGGACAGGGAGGCACATGTCTTTTGCTGCGAAGGATGTGCATGTGAAATCAGAGCTTCAAGCACTTCCCACCTTTACCATGGGTGTGTTTAAAATGTCATTAAGTTTTTGTGAAATTTATGAAAGACTAATCCGTGAGTTCTGGTGGGGGCAAGAAGATGGCCATCACAAAGTGCATTGGATGGCATGGGACAAGTTGACAAAACCAAAACAAGGAGGAGGGATTGGGTTCAGAGACATGCACTTGTTTAATCAGGCCCTTTTGGCTAGACAGGGGTGGAGACTACTTCAGAAGCCTGACAGTTTATGCGCGAAGGTACTGAAATCAAAGTATTACCCCAATGGCGAACTTCTGGACACGGTATTCGCCTCGGACGCGTCACAGTCATGGAGGGGGATTGAATTTGGACTCGAGCTACTAAAGAAGGGGCTAATTTGGCGAGTTGGAAATGGTAAGAGCATCCAAAAGAGATCAATGGATCCTGAGGCAGGCGGGTCTTAAAACAGCAAGCTTTATACGCAGGTCTAGATTATGTTGGGTCAATCAACTCTTCGAGCCCAACCTGAGGATCTGGAACCGAACGTTGGTAAACCAGATATTCAACCCGTGTGATGCAGAAGAGATTCTGAACATTAGGATTTCCGCCAGAGAGACCGAGGACTGCATTGCGTGGCATCCTGAAAAATCCGGCATGTTCACAATCAAGAGTGCATACCAGCTTGCTATGGCTCTAAAAGGATCGGGCCCACAAACATCCAGCTCCTCGGCAGGCATAGATGATAGAAGCCTATGGGATCTAATCTGGAAAAGCAAAGATACCTGAGAAAATAAAAATCTTTGCATGGAGGATAGCAACTAACACCCTGGCTACAAAGGTGAACAAATGCAGACGGACAATTGTGCCAGACAAGACTTGTGTGATCTGCGGTAATGCGGATGAAAATGAATATCACGCGGTGGTGGAATGCACAAAGAGCAAAGCTCTGAGGCATATGATGAGAGATTACTGGAAGATACCTAACGAACAAGCCTTTTGGTACACAGGTGAGGATTGGCTATAGGTCCTGCTCAATAGATGCGACGGCGAAATGCGCAACAGGATCTTGCTGATATTATGGCGTGCATGGTTTCTCCATGATGATATAGTGCATGGGAATGGAAAAGAATCCATTTCGGGATCGCTGGGCTTCCTACTTAAATACGAACAAGAAGTCAGAGAAGCCCAATCGAGAACTGACACTGTGAAAGCGACATGTGACATGAATCAGTATGGGGATCAGCGCCTCACACCACCGGTTCAGAACGCCATGAAATGGGAGGCCCCGCCTGTTGGAACGATTAAATTAAACGCAGATGCAGCGTTTGAGGTAGCCACGGGGCGCAGCGCGGGCGGCGCAGTTGCAAGAGACCACCAGGGTCGGGTTCTTTTCTCCATGGGTTGCAACATAGACCGATGCTCGTCAGTTGAGGAAGCAGAAGGAATGGCAGGGCTCATGGGGCTACGGGAACTAACAAAATACTTTAATGGACCTATTGAGTTTGAGATGGACTGCCTCGTGCTGTCAAAGGCAATTGCACCCGGAGTATCCAATCTATCGCCCCTGTACCCAATTGTTGCAGACATGCAGGCGATTCTGGCTGGCTACCCCTCATGCAAAACTAGATGGATCAGGAGAGAACAGAATGCCCTTGCTCATGGCCTAGCGCACCGTGCAAAACTGTTAGGAGGCTTCTTCCAGCTGTCATCGGTGCCCGATGAACTAAAAGATACCTGGTCCAAAGAGTGTAGGCTAGATTTGTAATTTCAGCCTATGTGCTTCTCAAAAAAAAATTACAAAGGGGAACATGGGTGCGCGAGCACCCACATAAATAGTAAACTCATAAAAAATACTAAAAAAATTAAAAATTTCTGAAATTTCGCGGTATGAACCTTAGTCGATTATTCTACTCACGTGTGAAGTTTCATGATGTATTGACATCCATAATATTCTTAGTGAAGAAAATACAAATGCGACCATACTATTCATTAAACAGTGTTTTTTAGTATAGCTTCGATTTTGTCATTTTTGCCTAGATTACCACGGATGTGATTTTTTCGTGAGACTTCATTTGCGAATATACCGGTTGACTATGTATATTAAAAAAATCAGATATTTTTCCTAGCATTTTTTGAATTTATTATTCATAAAGAATGCACACGCACCCATGTTCATCAAATCCGCGTCCATTATTATCAAAATTCTTAAAAATACATAAAAAATAGATGCAACAATTTGTGTAATAGGATACTCCCGTTCGAAATTGATTGAAATTATAATGTCTTGTATGTTAAACGTTGTAAGGCTCGGCCAAGGTTTATAAAGAGCATCTACAACCGGGCCCCTTATTCCCTCTCTAAATGTTCGGAACATCTGTCGGTTAGTGCCTGGTCAAAAATATGCCCCAACCAGAACCCTCACTTCCTCTCTAAACACCCGACTGACCGACACTCCTAAAACTCAGATCATTATGTGGGAGCAATATGAGGAGTTGCGGGCATGCCCAGGCAACACTCCATGTCAACTGCAGCTAACCAACGACCTCACCTGCAGCCACTGTCCCTTTACTTTCGGAAAGAAGAACGCGACATCATATAACATTCACTGGCCACGCGCCACATTCGTCGCTGTTGTGTGCTTTCGCAGTGTCACATAGAAGTTACTCGTTGAAATGCCATAATGTGCGGAGAACAATTTAAGGTGTGTGGTTGTGTGTCACAAAAGGTAAGGATTCAAAACGGACACACACGAACATTGACCAAACACGTCCACGCATGTTTGAGGAGTCAATTTGTACATTATGGTTGTAAATGCCGTAAGAAAACTATATTAATATCTGAAACACCAAATTAATTTTATTAGATTGTTACAAAATATAATCACATAGTATGTATATTTAATTTTGCAGGTTTTACCATGTTTATTTAATACACTTGATCAAACTCAAACAAGCTTGACTTAGGGCAGACAAGTTAGATTTAGCCATGCAGCAGATTGACAATTGGTTTCTTATCAAACGAACTTTTTGGTACTGCCATCTGTGGACAAGGAACAGAGAGCAGTAGACACTAGGGGGCGTTTATGTTGCTAACTACTGCATCCATTCACAAAGATAAGATGTCTTGGATACTTTAACATGGACTACATACGGACTGAAATGAGTGAACAACACACCAAAACGTGTCTATATATACATAAAAAAGTTAAAACATCTTATATATGTGAAACGGAGGGAGTATATGCAATGGTTCTAGTACTCATGAAATTCGATAATAAATGATAATCAAGTTAGTTTGTCTACTATTATCCATATATTTCACATCAACTCTTCGTTTCCGTGTTACAAGAACCAAGGAGATGCTTGCAAATTTGCAATACAGATCTCTCCATCTGCTTTCCAAAAAATCTACTTGTAGTACTGTTTTTTACAAGGGTGTACGTAATTTTGTTTCATTCCATTACTTGTGTTGATGATTATTAGTGGGCTTACTTTATACAAGAGAATTTCAACTAAATATTTCACAGGCACTGCTACTGGTGTTGACCCTCTTTGTTGATAAACAGTAGTCCACAGAAAATTCTCAGATTGCCCATTAAAGTTAGTACAAAGTTGAGACCCTTATCTTGGGACGGATGGATAGTTAGTAGCTTCAACATGAATAATTCTGGTTGCCATCTTCAACATGTATATAACCAGCTTGTAAGTAGAGTACATGTTTATCTCTCTGATGCCACAAGGGCAAGGCTATCAACATGAAACTAAAGGGGAACTAAAGACTATCAGCATGAAACTAAAGGGCAAAATCATAAAGCTCATGCTCAGGCCATCAACGCCAAACAATTAAAGGGCGGGAAAAGTTGTTTCGACAACGGTGGGACGCAACGGCGCGCCTTTGCTTCTAGCCAGGTCTAGTCTCAACCTGGTCTTCTTCCGTCTGGTGAATGATAAGAGGGATTTGTTCTGCCGGCAGCTACATAGGTCCGGGACAGGGCGTCACGAGCATCTGCGTCGAGGCACTCCAGCTTCTCAAGGCACGCGCAGAACGACTCCATCCCGTCCACATCCTTCGCCTCCTCAAAATGCTTCAGAAATCTCTTCACGAGCTCTGGCCGTGGTACCCAGTTTGGGGTGTTGACTATCTTCTCTGCGTCCCTCCAGACCTGGAGCGCTGCGTCGGTCCTGGATTTCTCCAGATAGGACTCAGCGAATATGTAGAAGGTCACAGGATCGGAACGGCCTTGGGCCATAGCTGCCTGGCGGAGAGCCTCGGCTTCGTCTGTCATGTCCTTGGCAAGGTAAGCTCGAATCATCACGTTTGGTATCCTCATGTCAAAGCTCTGTTGAGTGAATTCCCACTCCTGGAAGACCTGCTGCATGGAGTCGAAATCATCTAGCTTTTTCAGAGATGAAAGCATCACTAGGTAACTTCTGTTTGAACATATCTTCAATTCTGACCTCAGAGATACCCAAAGCCTCTTGACCTCAGACAAGTTGCCGGAACTGGCATAGAGGGAGAGAAGATTATGCCAAGCAAACATCTCACCCTTGTCCATGACTTCCTCAGCTTTCTTTAGGGCCAATTCCGCCTTGTCAAACTGCCCCACTTTATTGTAGTTGTTAGCCAGCACAGTGTACAGGGACCAGTGAACTGGAATTGACTTCTCCAAATCTTCCAGGAACTTCTTGGTGGATTCTAGGCCATTAACCATAATATGGCTTTCTGTCAGGATGCAGTATGTAAAATTATCTGTTTGTATGCCATTTCCTCGCATTTCTTCAAATGTTTTGAGGACTTTCTCTGGCTGGCCTGCCTTCAGGTACAAGGACATCAAATTCTTGTACACCAGTGTATTCGGAACGATGTTCATGGTTCTCATCTTTTCATACAGTTCCAGACCTTTCTCTGGCTTGTGTTCTGCATAGCAGTTAAGCAGAGAGGAATATGTTTTCACTGATTTATGCATATCCGGAAGACTCAAGAAGTATTCTTCGGCAGCTTCTAGCCCATTCACTTTGCATACAAGGTCAAGCCGCAGCGCATGATCCCCAGGAAGCAAGTATGCCCCACGAGCTTCCATCCAGTCTATCAGCTGTAAACATACAACATGGTCAATCGTAATACAGTGAACATAAGTTCCCTTTGCTAGAAAGGGGGCTTCAGATAAATACTTGGATGTAAAAAGAGAAAAGGTCCATATGGAACTATTATATACAGAAGTACACACAACTCCAAGAGAAACACAACTGGCGATTTCTGATGACATACAAAGTTTAGAGGGGTTAAATATAAATAAAAGTAGACTTTCGCGATAGTTGAAGACATGGATATTTTTTTAATATAAAAATTCCGAATCCGATTTGCAGCATGATTCCGCATAAACCAAAGAGTGTAAAACTGATACACTACTGGCATTTTTAACAACCAAGAGCATAAAAATAATTTCCATCATACTAGTCAGAAGATATACTCACCAAACTAAACTAAATAGATAAAATTCACAGATGAGCACTTCTACCAGCAACTTTTGGCAAGAGTCATTCCATATGTCTGGTATCAAGCTGCGGATGACCGCAACTTTCCATCCACAGTTGGACAGTCAAACTGATGTGATTTCGCTGCCTAACTAGAGAGTGCCCTCAGCATTGTGCTAAGTGAATCACCGACTCTTATTCTATAAACCAGACAAGGCAAAGATAACTGCTGACAAGGCAAAGATAACTGCTGTTCATAATCAGATGAGGGGTAGGGATGAGTTTATCAACGAAATAAGGGAAAGATCACTGCAAGTTCAGGCTGTTATGAAAGACCAATATGACCAGAACTACTGCCAGGTTGACTATGCTGTAGGCCAGCAGGTTTGGTGGGGGCTACCGTACCAGGTGTCAAGGAGACAGTGCAACCTTTTATGGACCCTTTAAAATTTTGGAACAAACTGATTCAGTGGCCTATCATTTTCAATATCTGTCTGTGCCAAGATACATGATGCCGTCCACATGGCTCTGCTCAAGGAGTATCAAGGACCCCTCCAGACATTCTGCATAGGTGAGTGCTTCCTACCCAGACAAGGTGGTGCATACAAAGTCGAACCATGGACAATGTGAGCTCCTGCTTCAGTGGAGAGGCACAGCAGCAGCCTCGAATGTACGGATACTTCAGCCGACCAGCGAATTCGTATCGGATACCGAATCTGATACCGATACACCCCCGATACGTATCCCTGGAGTATCCGAGAATAAATGATTTAAAACAATTGCGATACTAGAAGGATACTTTGCCAGTACGTTTTGGATACTTTTCCAGCCCAGGTAAGAGCCCACTCAGCCCAGTTAAGAGGCAACCAGCAACCCTAGTGCCCCGATGCCCCCATCCTTTCCCTCACAGCCTTCTTTCTTTGGTACCTTTGTTCTGCCGGTCGCCGCCGCTGGCCCTGGTACCTGGGTCAGCAGCCGCTGGCGACACAGCCGCCGCCTGGTGTGAGCACGGGAGGGAGGAAAGACGCAAAGACGCCTATCAAAGCTCAGGGTCCCCTGTTGCCCTTTCACCAGCGGCACCCAACCCTGATGTCGCCCAAATCCCTCACTGAACAAAGCTGGGTATCGAATCAACAAGGTAAAGGTGCAACGTGGGAACTGCTGGAAGAACTTTAATGTCAGTATCTGAACATCCAACTCGAGGATGAGTTGATTCAGAACGAGGGGACAAATGTTGTGGACACCTTTGGGGCAAGTCCTACCAGAGTCAGACTCATCAGCAAGGATCAGCGCTGGCAGCATCACAAGAATTGGAAGTGGCAGCAGGCGTGTAGCCATGTTAATTAGAGAGCGTGTCTTACTTAGAGTCCTAGTTAGAGTTTGCAAGTCTGACATATTGACTTGAGCCACCGAGTTGTACTAGTACTACTAGCTAGTCAGTTCCTACCCTTATTAGTGAAGGGTGCAGGTACTATATAAATTCAAGTCCATATAATTGTAAGGGCAAGAGAAAATAGTGTCCAAACACAGGAAAGTTTCAGAGCCTCCTAGATTAAGCCGGGACAACTCCCAAAAACAGCCTGGAGGGTGAATCTTTGCCTCCATGCTACCCCCTGAGGTCTGATCCTTGTTCCCAAGATCATCGTCTACCTTCCCTTACCCAGTTTCGAAAGACATGCCATAACTGCGGGGTTGGGGTGGGGGTCAAGTGCCACAAAGTAAGGCTTATCAGAAATCAGATTGAATTTTTATTGCGAGCATGTAAACTCAATGAAGTAGTGGTAACTGGATGAATAAATTACTGGGTACCTGCGCCCCCAGATTGCACAGGCAAAGAGGCCAATGGTCAATACAGACACTATAACCATTGTGATCCTCTCTGCAGTAAATGTTTGTTGTTTGTTGTTGTTTATTGAACAGCACTTGAGCTCGAGACAGCTAATTTAGACTATCATCTTCAGAATCTATTTCCTATACTCCACTAATTCGTGAAGCCATGTGATGTGATGTCCAACGTTTGGTACCACTAGACCGAGATTCAGTTGGTAACGACTCTGGGCAAGCCAACCGCAGTAACATGCCCAACCGCAGTAACAGAATAAAGTTTCAGGTTTTCTGTCGCCAAAATCTAAAACCACACTTGCAGTCAGCCAAAACCCTTGCATTTCAATCACCAATCCACCTGTAGATAGCCGCGTCGCCTGCCCTAGATCCAAGAACCAGATGGAGGCGCGGCGACATTGGAAACGGGAGGTGGGGTCGGTCAGTCAGGCTTACCTCGAGGGCGCGCCTGTGCTGCCTGAAGTTGCGGAGCTTGCGGACGTAGAAGAGGAGCTGGTGCTCGCAGAGCGGCTGTCTCTCGCGGAGCCACCGGTCGAGCTCCGCCGCCACGCATCCCAGCGGCGCCGCCGGGGGCAGCTTCGACAGGCGTCTGTACAGGGGCAGCCACGCCACCCGCAGCACCGGGCCCTGGCGATACTGCGCGTGCACGGGTCCTGCCGGGGCCGGCGAGACGCGCCGCAGCGCCGCCTCGGCCGCCGCCCGCAGCATCGGCGATTCGGGGGAGAACTCGGGGACTTCTTCCGTTCGGAAACCGACCGCTCCTCCGAGCTCTCGACCCTGCGCCGCACGAGGAGCGGAGGAGCCGCCGCCGGTTAGGGGCGAGGGGGCCGCCGCCGGCGAGGAAAATGGGCGGACGCGGCGCGGCGGCAAGGAACGGAGGAGTGCGGCACGCGCCATGGGCTTTCGGCCCACCAACCGACGGAAAACCTAGCGACCTCCGCGGCACGCGCACGCGGACGGGAGGGGGATATGTCTCGCTTCCTTGTTTTTTTAAACATGCAAAGCTTTATTTAACCCGTAGCGACATACCCCCTCCGTCCGGAATTACTTGTCGCGAAAATGAATATTCATTTTCATTTCCGCGACAAGTAATTCCGGACGGAGTGAGTACTACAAAAGATTATATGACCGCTAATCAAGCATGACGGTCAACCCCAATAGATGATGCATATTTTACGAGGTTGTCAGCTTCGAAATGCGAGATTTCAAACTCATGAACAACATTGCAAATAGTGAACGCCAAGGAGCAATATACAATTTCATGTCTAATGGCACCATAGCTGGCTGCACTTCCCTACTTGAAGCCATCCACCGCCACTTTGCAACTTGAGGCAGTATGAATCCGCTGAATATATAATCATCAACGAGAGCAATGCTTCTCTAGCCGCAGGGGGTCGATACCTTACCCGTCATAAAGAAGAGTCGGATAGCTACACACATCGGATCCTTCGGTTCATGGGGGCTTGCTTGGGTGCATCATAGGCAGTGCATTCTCAATCTCAGCATCAGTTGGAGGAGCACACAATCTCTCATTCATAGCCTCAGTCACCTTAATCTCAATTGCACAAGTGACCACTTGTGGCCTAGTGTCATCTTGGGCGGTGAAAATATTTTTTTATAGAAGTCGATAGCCAAGACTTACATCTCTTTATGATCTGTCAAAATACCTCCATCCTCCCGAGCTAGAGACTTTAGTTTGTTAATTCCATGACGTCTTTTTTCACGCGCATGAAAATATGTCGTATTGCAATATCCTTCCAATTTAAATTGGATAGGAGCACATTGCAGAGCTAATGCCTCTCCCCTGGATAATAACTATGAGATTCTGCGCATCAAGCTTTTCTTCGTTCTCGACGGGCCACAACCCACGGATTCTCCTATTAAGTTTTCAAGCTTGGACCTCAGAGTTTTTAACTGTTTTGAGCTAGATCTCCAGTCCTAGGTACCCATGCATTTGCCACCACACCATCACAACCATCATGTCTAGTCCATGCATTTTTTGGCTGGTTTGTTCTCTGTGTGCCACCACTCTGAGCTCTAAACCGATATAAGCGTTCATACACAATGTCTCTGAATCCATCCATTTGCCATTCCTCACAACCAGGACCTGCAAATTGTTCACGAGCCTCAAGAATCTCATTAAAACCCCGGGCACAAAGCCAATGATAACCATAATCTCACCTCAAAAACTTGAGCAATTCCCGACTATTTTTCCTTTTATATCTTGCCGGCTTTCCATAGAAACCGGTGAACCTCTACCCCTTCTCCCATAGCTTTTCATTCCGGATCACTACATCAATGTGAGAGTTGCTAAACAATTTTAGGCCGACCAGCCAGTCGTTGTTCCAGAAGAGAACCACACACACCGAGTCCAACACTCTTAACAGCGAAATCGTTAGAAAAAACCGCAGATCTTGAGCTATTGCAGGAATGGCAGGGCGCGAAGCTCGACTCGGAGTCACCGACCACAACACTGACGTTCACCGGCCAGGAGGACCAGGTCCTCTGCACATTTCGTTTTTTGTTTTCTTGGGATTTCCGCCAAATATGCATTGAATCATATACTAGTACTGTGAGGATGCAGTAAATAAACGGATACTGCTTTCTGCTAATGTCTCGTTATTATTGTGTAAAAAGAACCAAGATGACTTGTGTGGACCCTTTTTTTCAGAAGAAATAAGGGTATTTTTGCCTCATTTCAACACTGAGATCTACTAGGATTATTATTGAGTAAAAGGTATGAGTTTTTACTCCATTTTGATACAAATGTGCCAAGAATGAAGCAACTGAATCAGACAAAAAAATTATGTGGCATCTGTCAATGTCGAGCAAATGTAGAAACCATCATACAAAATTATACTGATTCATAGTTAAAACCTAATAGATGAACGTGTGTCAGCTCAGTGCAGTCTAGCTTTTGAAAAGAAAAGGCTAGAGATGAACATGATTGCGGCCTTTCCGGATGGACAGTGGTGTTCATGCTGTTTGCAGATAGTGCACACCAGACTAGTATAAATGTCTTTTTAAGGTAGCATGCATATGAGAATTGTGTTTTGGCTCTCGGCCTCCATAGAGTCCAATTTTTTGGAAAATTCAAAATTTGAAAATTTCTGTTTCAAAAAAATCTATTTTTTTTACAAGTAAATAAGGATGTGAGGCTTATGTGTGTAAAATTTCAGGATGAAATACGTTGAATTGCGACCTGTACAAAAAAGATAAATTCATGGTCTGGGGGGATGAATAGTATCATGTGTTAAAAAAAAGCCTCAGATTTGTCTTTTCTGCACAACCCTCATTTCAACTTATTTTGCCCTGAAAATTTACACACTTGTGCACTATGCCTTCATCTATCTCTGTATTTTTTTTCAGAATTTTTTGAAATGTAAAAGTATGAATTTTCATGAATTTTGAATCTTGCATTTAGAGGCCTCCATGGAGCTCGGCCTTCAAAAGCAATTTCCCCGTGCATATGCTGTAATCAAATATACCAGTTGTATAAATCAAACTAAGAAAGGCAGGCTAGAAAAATAATCATAGAAATCCATCGCCATCGCGCCCTCTTCGGTTCTTACACATGTTTTGGTCTCATCTTGTCCTGTGCCATGTCCCACATACTGATACTAACCATGTTTGCCCCCAAGAATTTACAGGTGTGCTTGTTCTGTTATATGCGGTATCTATGATATCTATGTTACTTTTTGGAACTTTCTAGCATCCCAGCCCTAATGGCAGACCCAGAGCGCTCATAACACGAGGCTGAGAATGATCCTTTCCTGCCTGCAACTCATTCTCTGTTCTGAATTTCCTGTGGCATGACTTGTACTTGATCTTACAAATAAAAATGAATCCGGCTTCGGTGTTGCTATGTACTCATCCATATTGGATGAACTTCATGTTACTGTCGTCGGTTACTTCTGAACATCAAGTTCAGTCTTGCCCTCTTCTCTGTACGTTGGAGATTGCACCGTTTAGGAAGAAAGTAAATAATTCGGAACGAAGAACATCCATGATAGCCTGGTAACTCAGACGAGTGCATCAAATTATGAGTAAATATGCTCTCGAAACGGTTGACTGAATACCATCTTATACCTCCATCCCTCAATAAAAAAAATATACCATCCATCCCCCCACTGCTCTAGTTTGAGAATTTACCAAGTTTATAGAAAAAAGATACTCCATGGAATGGTATTCTTTTTGCCAAGTTCTCACAATACCTAATTAATATCATTAGATCCATCATGGAATGGTATTCTTTGTCATAGTGTTATATTTATCTGGTATAGTAGATGTTGAAAATTTTCAATATAAATTTGGTCAAACTGTACAGGCAGGAATAACACGCCAAGTAAAAAAGAACAGAGGGAGTACTAATTCCTTCCAGCGCTTGAAATCGTCAAGTAATAATAATACTTGGCTACTTGCACTGCCGATCAGTCATCTCGCAACAGTTGCACAGGGCGACAAGAGCAAACAGGGGACAATGGTGAAAGCTCGAAGTCCCAGCTCAGCTGCCAGTCTTGCTCATTTACCTACCTGACTAATAACCAGTGGGTGACCAACACGCAGCACAAACCAAGAGACCAGCACAACACATCAGACAAATGAATGAACTTACAAAAGGATCTGAGCAAGGTTGTCAGAATCGCGATTTTATTATACGATTCTACGACTTTACGATCCAAACTAACCCATCTGATTCTACAATTTTAGTTTATAGAATCTACGTTTCTACGATCCTGATAGTGAAGATTCTACGATTTGTGATCCTACCATCAGAGCTCCGATCCGATTCAAAATCACGATTCTGACAACCTTGGATCTGAGACTAGCTATCACATCCAAAAAGGCAAGCAGCCCCTCCAGCTGAAGGACTTGTTGCCCTTGGCCGCAGTCGTCCTCCTCGACACCCTGGTACCGGCAGGTCCCTCGCCTCCTTGCACGCCCTCTCGAGCTACGCCACCCGCCCCAGCACCCTCCGGAGGTCCAGCCCCTGCACCAGCCCCTGCGCCTCCTCCTCGCCCACCACAACCCGCCTCGGCATCGTTGCCGCCGACGAACAAGGGGTTTGGAGCTTGGGCGGCCGCTGCGAGGACGTGCACTTCCACGCCTCCAGGGTCGGCTTCTTGTAGTTCAGGCACCCGCACGGCGCCCCCCTCTCCCCGGACGTCAGGATGGGGTTTGGCTGCATTGCACAGGGTCACACCATTACGTTGACACAAGCCAATGCTATTTTTCACTTGTCTGACAGTTCCACTTAAAGTTGCACACTACCAAGGCTGAAATCACCCTATTTTATGGTGTACAACTATTAGTCTTTAGGTTAAAATATCTTATATATGAAGTGACCTTGAGATTCGAATGGTTCTATGTTGATTGGCAAACAATAGTGATGTGATCAAAGTTTAATGAAATTGCAGGTAACTTATGAATAGAGAACCCGGTATCAAATCCAGCAATTCTGTACTCACAAAATTCAACCAAGTTCTGTAAAAAAAATCTTAATGGTACTAGAACAGTTAAGCTCAATCATGCAGCAACCAAGGGCAATTGTGTAGTACTCTAATTTGTGTGTTTCCATGCTTCAAAGGAAGGGCACGCATGAGAAAGAAATTAAAGGAGGAAGCACAGACAAAAAGGAGAGGAAGATGATTAAAGAAGGAAAACATAAATAACATCTGCACATAGAAAGCACCAATGGCAATCCGGTAGAAGGTTACTACTCCCTCCGTTCCAAAATAGATGACCCAACTTTATACTAACTTTCCGTTCCAAAATAGATGACCCAACTTTATACTAACTTTAACTTTATACTAACTTTAGTATAAAGTTAGTATAAAGTTGGGTAAAGTTAGTATAAAGTTGGGTAAAGTTAGTATAAAGTTGGGTCATCTATTTTGAAACGGAGGGAGTAGGTTCCATTGCAACAGTAGGCTAAACAAAGGTGATATCCTGGTTGTAAAATTATCAGAGTTCAATACCAAAGGATAAATTCGAAAGACTAATAGAAATCTCAGCATTGTTTCGCCAAACGTTGTATTTAAGGCGAGATGTGTCGGGTTTAGGCACATACATCTGAATCATGCCTTGGCCTGCCTCCACGATGGCCACATCGTCGCCCGAATGTCTGGCACAGGGCGGGTGCACTAGTAGGAAAAGGGGCTTTTACCCCGGTTCATAAGGGCCTTTAGTCCCGGTTCTGGAACCAGGACTAAAGGGTCGTTACTAATGCCCTAGCCCTTTAGTCCCGGTTCTTACACGAACCGGGACTAAAGGCCGTCCACGTGGCCGGTGCAGGGAACCCAGGCAGGAGGGCCTTTTTGTCCCGGTTGGTGTCACCAACCGGGACCAATAGGCATCCACGCATCAGCACCTGGCAGGAGCTGAGGTTTTTGTGTTTTTTTTGAAAGGGGGTGGTTTAGGGGTTTTGGGTGGTTAATTTAGGTGTTTCATATATTGTGTTAGCTAGCTAATTAATAGAGAGAAGTGTCCTCTCTTATTTCCGTGCTTGGTCGACGCTACGTACTATATACGTATGGAGAGGAGTAGACACGCTAGCTAGTAATTAAATGAAGGAAACAGAAGATCGTCATGAACATATGCATACAGAGAGAAGTGATATCGACCACCTCTCCTTCTCCGAGATATTGGTCGAACAACAAGTTCTCGTATATCTATCCGACACTACCGGCTACATATATACAATAATTATCTCTTACAATACAATCTCCTAATTATATTGTAGGAACACAGGGTCCACATAGCATTCTCCGTTTTCAGCGATCACGTGGTCAAGGAAGAATGCCGCCAATTTCTCTTGAATTGCTCGCATATGATGTTCTGCTAGGAGTTCATCCCGCATCCGGAAGATCTAATTTGAAGAAGGGGGTCAATACATATATATATATATATATATATATATATATATATATATATATATATATATATATATATATATGAATAAATGAAACTCAACACAAATGATGGTAATAAAATAAAATTGTGAATATTATTGCTTACGCACTTCATATTGTTCTTCAGTGTAGCCCCGCTCACAGGTCGTGTGGCGGATGGACTCGCAAACGTAGTATCCACAGTAATTATTCCCGGGTTCCTGCCACAACCACTTTACAAGAAATAGAGGTCAATCAAACTGATAAGCAAGCATGCTAAATGGTATTGATGAAACTAGCGCTTGAATCACTAGGAGATGCGCGGAACATGCTACTATGGTACTTACTTTCGGGTGTCTAAATTGCAGCTTCTTCGGGAGTCCCGGAGCTTTTGAGGTGAATTTTCTCCAAACCCTGCCAGACAAAGAAAACAATTACTTGATATCAGGAAATGAACAAAGTTGCTAATATGGTGGATAATGATCGATTTAACTTACTTCTGGAGCATTTGAGTCATGTTCGCATAGTCCTGGGGATCTTTTCGTCTCGAGTCTAAGACGGTTACTACTCCCGGCTCAAGCTTAATCTCTAGGAGAATATAGTGGAAGCTGCGCATGCATGCATAAGTCATCAATTACATTACCATAACCTGGACTAATAAGGGAAACCGAATATGCACAAGACAGTAACACTCACTTGAAGTTGTAAGGAAAGAGTATTATATCTTTGTTTTGATTTAATACCAACGATTGTAGCAAGTTGGCCTCGGCTTCTTTGGGATTTTTTTCAACCGTATATGCATCTATGAGATTTGTGTTAATGAACCCAATATCACCGATTTGTCTTTTCTTCAATTCGGCGATCTTCAATCTGCATAATATAGTGAGGATAAGTATAAATACATGCAATGAAAGAGCTGACCCATATAGAGAGACTTAATGACAGAAGTAGTACTACTTACAGACAGTAGCAAGTGATCGTTGTTTTATCGAGGGACTTTTGATTGTAAAACTGGAAGAAATCCTCAAATGGAACATTCAGCAGTTCAATTCCAACGAGGTCATGCTCCGGTTTAACTCTCAGCGTCAAAGTACTCATCCCATCAGACTCTCTGCAGGTTTTCATGTACCAATCATGTAGTCTTCGCATCATCGTGCTTAGAGATCTGACATCTTTAACGAGAGGCTTCCCGTAATGGTATTTGTGTTCGTCCACCTCCATGATTTCATAATGTACATCGTCGGGCAGGTAATCTCCAAGATTGCTATAACCGGGCACCATACCCGGATCATTAGCGACGATGTCTTTTGACACCTTGAGCGGGGGGCACGATTGGTTCGCTTGTTCGCCGAGCTGGGCAATTTTTTTCCCAGCTCGTCGTTCTTTCATCCTTTTATCACTGACAGTACTTCCCGACCGCTCCGCTTTGGCATATGCCTTTGCAAGAACGCGCTCATAGTTGCCTCTCGGCGGAGACTTTGGTGGTTTTGTCAGGGCAGCCAGAGTGCGCTTTGCTTTCACCGGATCTACCTTCTCCTCCGGAGGTGGATGTTTCTTTGCTTTCACCCCTTCAAAGAAGTTCTTCACTTCGGCTCGCATGATCTTCGCGTTCTCCTCCTCGGTCCTCTCATATGGTAACTTCTCTGGAGTCTTCAGAGAAGGACCGAATCTGTATTGCCTCCCGCCTCTGGCAGCTGTACTGCTAGACGCCGGCAGAGCAGACGGAGCGGTTGCGGCTGTCTTCTTTCCTTGCTTACGAGGCGGAGGAGAAGGACTACGACGCGCCGGAGCAGCCGCAGCGGCGGCGGGTCTCTTCCGCCCTTGCTGACGAGGCGGAGAAGGAGGAGGCTGGCTGCTCTGGCGCGCCGGTGCTGGCGGAGAAGGAGGCGGGAGGGGGTTTTATATCGACAACGACGACATACATACACGGGAAAATAATGTTATCGAGGAGGGGGTATATCGACCTCCCCTCGTGTTGAAGTTATCGGGAGGGGGTAATATCGACAACGACAACATACATACACGGGAAAATAATGTTATCGGGGAGGGGGTATATCGACCCCCCCCCCCACGTGTTGAAGTTATCAGGAGGGGGTTATATCGACAACGACGACATATATACACGGGAAAATAATGTTATCGGGGAGGGGGTATATCGACCCCCCCTCGTGTTGAAGTTATCCCCCCTCGTGTTGAAGTTATCGGGAGGGGTATATATCGACGACGACAGACCCGATAAAACATAAGAAAACGAAGAAGAAATAAAAAGAGGAGAGAAGAAGAAAGGAATAGAGGAGAGGATTGAAGAAAAAAAAGAAGAAAAAAAAAGAGGAGAAGAAGAAAGGAATAGAGGATCTCCTCTATTCCTTTCTTCTTCTCCTCTTCTTTTTCTTCTTTTTTCCTCTTCTTATTTATTTCTCCTCTTCTTCCTCTCCTCTTCTTCTTTCTTTCCTCTTCTTATTTTCTTCTTTCCTATCCTTCTTTTTCTTCTTCTTCCCTTCCTAGCTAGATATATAAAACTTTTCTAAAATTGTAACTTTTGCATATATAAAACTTTTCCATGTGGATCATCATTTCTCATATATATCGAATATATATCCATTGTCATATATAAAAACTTTCTATATATGAACAAAAAAACATTTTTGACATATATATTCATACATTTTGAACATCTACATACATACAAATTTTTTTTTGTTCACATACACATATACATCACATATGAACAAAAAAATTAAACTAATAAAAAAAAAACATATAGCCACATATGAACAAAAACATATAGCCACATACATACACATATACATTATATATATATGATCAAAAAACAATTAACTAATAAAAAAACAGAGCCGGGGCGGCGGCTCTCACAGCGGGGGCGGCTAGGACGATGGCGACGGCGGGGGCGGCAAGGGCGCCGGCGCGCGGGGGCGGGACGGGGCGGGGGCGGCGAGGGCGCCGGCGAGCACGCGCGGGCCGAGCAGGGGGCTCGGGGCGCCGAGGCGGCGCGCGCGAGCAGGGGAGCACGAGGCGGGGCGGCGCGTGGGGGCAAGGCGACGGCGACGAGCACCGGGCGGCGACCCGTCGAGGCAAGGGCGCGGGGCGACGGCGACGAGGAGCGGGCGGCGACGGCGAGCACGGGCAGCCTGGCGGCGTCGGGGGCAACTGGCGAGGTATCTCGAAAATTTCCTAAGTGTGGACTTATATAGCAAAGCCTTTAGTCCCGGTTTGTGGCACAAACCGGGACTAAAGGTGGGCATTAGTCCCAGTTGGTGCCACCAACCGAGACCAAAGGCCCCTTTTCAGCAGCCCAAAGGGCGGGAAGCGGCGGCCTTTGGTCCCGGTTGGTGTGCCACCAACCGGGACTAAAGGGGGGCCATTGGTCCCGGTTGGTGGCACCAACCGGGACCAAAGGCCTTGCGCTGCCCGCGGCCAAAAGTTTAGTCCCACCTCGCTAGTTGAGAGGGGCTCGGAGTGGTTTATAAGCCCCACTGCGGCTGCCCTCTCGAGCTCCTCTCAAATGCAGGCTTACGGGCCTAATGTCACACTGTGCTGTCTGTTGGCCTATTGGGCCTTCTGCGGGCCTGAATCCTGGCCCAGGTTGGGTTTCTAGTCGTATTCAGGCTGTGGTGGCCCAATAGGTGGCAGTTTTTTAAATTTTTTTTCTAGTTTTTTGGTTCTGTTTTTTGCATTATTTATTTTCTTTTGTTTTTTGCTTTATTTTTTAATTCTTTTTGCTTTTAGGTCGGCAAAATTATAAACTGTCTGTTAGTGCCATTAGTTTTAGAAAAAATATAAACTTTCTATTAGTGCCATTAGTTCTTTATGAAAATTCTTTTTGCTGTATTTAGTTTTTTTGTTTTCTTTTTTGCTATATTTATTTTGTTTTGTTTCTACTTACAACAAAAAACTTATTTATTTTATTTTATTTTGTTTCTAATTACTTATTTATTTTACTTTATGATAATTCTTTCTGCTATTAAAGTTTCTATCAAAAAAAGTTCTTTATGAATTTTTTTTTGCTTTTAATGATTAAAAATAAAAAAGAGGCACAATGCGCGTTGATTTGCTTCAAGCCTTTCGAAATAGTGTAGACTGCACTGCACATAGCTCGATGCAGTCTACCTTATTCCTCAAGGCTTGAAGCTAAGCAACGTGAGCATTGCGCCTCTTCTTCATCGTCTCTGCACTCAGGGCTTATAAACCGCTCCTAGTGCCTCTCAGCTAGCGAGGTGGGACTAAAAAACTGCTTAGCTAGTAAGAAACTCTAGTACCGGTTCGTGCCACGAACAGGTACTAAAGGTGCTCGTGGGGCCACAACCTCATTAGTACCGGTTCGTGGCACCAACAGGGACCAAAGGGTGGAATTGGTCCCGGTTCGTGCCACCAACCGGGACCAATGGCCTTGCACAGCGGCGTGGTGGTGAGTTTAGTCCCACCTCGCTAGCTAAGAGAGAGCCGCACCTGTTTATAAGGTGCGGTGCGCCTGAGCTGTCGAGCTCCTCTCTAAAGCAGGCTTACGGGCCTAACCTCTCTGCACTCAGGGCTTATAAAGCATTTCAAATGAACTCTGAAAAGGTTGAAAGTTGGCATGGTATCATCATTTCATCCACATAGCATGTGCAAGAAAGTTGAGAGGGTTACGGCAAAAACTAGATGCACTTCTTGTACAAAACGGACAATGGTATCATACTCGTCTATTACAAAGTTGGCATGGTATCATCATAATAGTTGCGGGAGAAAGTCTTCACTTTTTCTTCGCTGGTGTCATTTTCTTATTGCGCCGTAACCATGGATAATCTTCATCGTTTATGAGGATGCTTGGGTCAGCCTTGACTTTGAAGGGAGGAATTTCATGAAACTTTTCATAATCTTCAGACATGTCTGTCTTGCCCTCCACTCCCACAATGTCCCTTTTTCCTGAAAGAACTATGTGCCGCTTTGGCTCATCGTATGATGTATTCGCTTCCTTATCTTTTCTTTTCCTCTGTCTGGTAGACATGTCCTTCACATAGATAACCTGTGCCACATCATTGGCTAGGACGAACGGTTCGTCAGTGTACCCAAGATTGTTCAGATCCACTGTTGTCATTCCGTACTGTGGGTCTACCTATACCCCGCCTCCTGACAGATTGACCCATTTGCACTTAAACAAAGGGACCTTAAAATCATGTCCGTAGTCAAGTTTTGGAACCGCTGTTTTGGTTGGTGCTCTTTTGATCTTGGGCGATCGTGTAAAATGTATTCCCATTTATCTCGTATCCTTTGTAAGTCAATACAGTCGAAGATGGTCCCCTGGACAACGAGTACAACTCATCACAAACAGTGGTGTCACCTCTAAGACGTGTTTCCAACCAACTGCTGAAAGTCCTGATGTGTTCACATGTAATCCAGTCGTCACACTGCTCCGGGTGTTTGGAGCGTAGACTGTTTTTGTGTTCATCGACATACGGGGTCACCAAGGTAGAGTTCTGTAGAACTGTGTAGTGTGCTTGAGACCAAGAATATCCGTCCCTGCATATTATTGAGTCCCCCCTCCAAGCGTGCCTTTTCCAGTCAGTCTCCCCTCATACCGCGATTTAGGGAGACCTATCTTCTTAAGGCCAGGAATGAAGTCAACACAAAACCCAATGACATCCTCTGTTTGATGGCCCATGGAGATGCTTCCTTCTGGCCTAGCGCGGTTACGGACATATTTCTTTAGGACTCCCATGAACCTCTCAAAGGGAACATATTGTGTAGAAATACGGGCCCCAGAATGACAATCTCGTCAACTAGATGAACTAGGACGTGCGTCATGATATTGAAGAAGGATGGTGGGAACACCAGCTCGAAACTGACAAGACATTGCGCCACATCACTCCTTAGCCTTGGTATGATTTCTGGATCGATCACCTTCTGAGAGATTGCATTGAGGAATGCACATAGCTTCACAATGGCTAATCGGTCGTTTTCCAGTAGAAGCCCCCTCAATGCAACCGGAAGCAGTTGCGTCATAATCACGTGGCAGTCATGAGACTTTAGGTTCTGGAACTTTTTCTCTGGCTTTATTATTCCCTTTATATTCGACGAGAAGCCAGTCGGGACCTTCATACTGAGCAGGCATTCAAAGAAGATTTCTTTCTCTTCTTTCGTAAGAGCGTAGCTGGCAGGACCTTCATACTGCTTCGGAGGCATGCCGTCTTTTTCGTGCAAACGTTGCAGGTCCTCCCGTGCCTCAGGTGTATCTTTTGTCTTCCCATACACGCCCAAGAAGCCTAGCAGGTTCACGCAAAGGTTCTTCGTCACGTGCATCACGTCGATTGAAGAGCGGACCTCTAGCTCTTTCCAGTAGGGTAGGTCCCAAAATATAGATTTCTTCTTCCACATGGGTGCGTGTCCCTCAGCGTCATTCGGAACAGCTAGTCCGCCGGGACCCTTTCCAAAGATTACGTGTAAATCATTGACCATAGCAAGTACGTGATCACCGGTATGCATGGCGGGCTTCTTCCGGTGATCTGCCTCGCCTTTGAAATGCTTGCCTTTCTTTCGACATTGATGGTTGGTCGGAAGAAATCGACGATGGCCCAGGTACACATTCTTCCTGCTTTTGTCCAGGTATATACTTTCAGTGTCATCTAAACAGTGCGTGCATGCGTGGTATCCCTTGTTTGTCTGTCCTGAAAGGTTACTGAGAGCGGGCCAATCGTTGATGGTTACAAACAGCAACGCGTGCAGGTTAAATTCCTCCTGTTTGTGCTCATCCCACGTACGTACACCGTTTCCATTCCACAGCTGTAAAAGTTCTTCAACTAATGGCCTTAGGTACACATCAATGTCGTTGCCGGGTTGCTTAGTGTTGGGGAACGTAGTAATTTCAAAAAATTTCCTACGCACACGCAAGATCATGGTGATGCATAGCAACAAAAGGGGATAGTGTTGTCCACGTACCCTCGTAGACCGACAGCGGAAGCGTTATCACAACGCGGTTGATGTAGTCGTACGTCTTCACGATCCGACCGATCAAATACCGAACGCACGGCACCTCCGAGTTCTACACACGTTCAGCTCGATGACGTCCCTCGAACTCCGATCCAGCCGAGTGTTGAGGGAGAGTTTCGTCAGCACGACGGCGTGGTGACGATGATGATGTTCCACCGGCGCAGGGCTTCGCCTAAGCTCCGCAACGGTATTATCGAGGTGTAATATGGTGGAGGGGGGCACCGCACACGGCTAAGAGATCTCAAGGATCAATTGTTTTGTCTCTGGGGTGCCCCTGCCCCCGTATATAAAGGAGCAAGGGAGGAGGAGGCCGGCCCTAGGAGGGGGCGCACCAAGTGTGGAGTCCTACTAGGACTCCCTAGTCCTAGTAGGATTCCACCTCCCATATGGAATAGGAAAAGAGGAAGGGAAAAAGAGAAGGAAGGAAGGGGGCGCCCCCCTTCCCTAGTCCAATTCGGACCAGACCAAGGGGAGGGGTGCGGCCACCCTTGAGGCCCTTTTTCTTCTTCCCCGTATGGCCCAATAAGGCCCAATACGTATTCCCGTAACTCTCCGGTACTCCGAAAAAATACCCGAATCACTCGGAACCTTTCCGAAGTCCGAATATAGTCGTCCAATATATCGATCTTTACATCTCGACCATTTCGAGACTCCTCGTCATGTCCCCGATCTCATCCGGGACTCCGAACTCCTTCGGTACATCAACATACATAAACTCATAATAAAACTGTCATCGTAACTTTAAGCGTGCGGACCCTACGGGTTCGAGAACTATGTAGACATGACCGAGACACGTCTCCGGTCAATAACCAATAGCGGGACCTGGATGCCCATATTGGCTCCCACATATTCTACGAAGATCTTTATCGGTCAGACCGCATAACAACATACGTTGTTCCCTTTGTCATTGGTATGTTACTTGCCCGAGATTCGATCGTCGGTATCTCGATACCTAGTTCAATCTCGTTACCGGCAAGTCTCTTTACTCGTTCCGTAATACATCATCCCGCAACTAACTCATTAGTCACAATGCTTGCAAGGCTTAAAGTGATGTGCATTACCGAGTGGGCCCAGAGATACCTCTCCGACAATCGGAGTGACAAATCCTAATCTCGAAATACGCCAACCCAACAAGTACCTTTGGAGACACCTGTAGAGCACCTTTATAATCACCCAGTTACGTCGTGACATTTGGTAGCACACAAAGTGTTCCTCCGGTAAACGGGAGTTGCATAATCTCATAGTCATAGGAACATGTATAAGTCATGAAGAAAGCAATAGCAACATACTAAACGATCGGGTGCTAAGCTAACGGAATGGGTCAAGTCAATCACGTCATTCTCCTAATGAGGTGACCTCGTTAATCAAATGACAACTCATGTCTATGGCTAGGAAACATAACCATCTTTGATTAACGAGCTAGTCAAGTAGAGGCATACTAGTGACACTCTGTTTGTCTATGTATTCACACATGTATTATGTTTCCGGTTAATACAATTCTAGCATGAATAATAAACATTTATCATGATATAAGGAAATATATAATACTTTATTATTGCCTCTAGGGCATATTTCCTTCAGTCTCCCACTTGCACTAGAGTCAATAATCTAGTTCACATCGCCATGTGATTTAACATCAATAATGCACATCACCATGTGATTAACACCCATAGTTCACATCTCTATGTGACCAACTCTCAAAGGGTTTACTAGAGTCAATAATCTAGTTCACATCGCTATGTGATTAACACCCACAGAGTACTAAGGTGTGATCATGTTTTGATTGTGAGATAATTTTAGTCAACGGGTCTGTCACATTCAGATCCGTAAGTATTTTGCAAATATCTATGTCTACAATGCTCTTCACGGAGCTACTCTAGCTAATTGCTCCCACTTTCAATATGTATCTAGACCGAGACTTAGAGTCATCTAGATTTAGTGTCAAAACTTGCATCGACGTAACCCTTTACGACGAACCTTTTGTCACTTCCATAATCGAGAAACATTTCCTTATTCCACTAAGGATAATTTTGACCGTTGTCCAGTGATCTACTCCTAGATCACTATTGTACTCCCTTGCCAAAATCAGTGTAGGGTATACAATAGATCTGGTACACAGCATGGCATACTTTATAGAACCTATGGCCAAGGCATAGGGAATGACTTTCATTCTCTTTCTATCTTCTGACATGGTCGGGCTTTGAGTCTTACTCAATTTCACACCTTGTAACACAGGCAAGAACTCTTTCTTTGACTGTTCTATTTTGAATTACTTCAAAATCTTGTTAAGGTATGTACTCATTGAAAACTTTATCAAGCGTCTTGATCTATCTCTATAGATCTTGATGCTCAATATGTAAGCAGCTTTACCGAGGTCTATCTTTGAAAAACTTCTTTCAAACACTCCTTTAATGCTTTGCAGAATAATTCTACATTATTTCCGATCAACAATATGTCATTCACATATACTTATCAGAAATGTTGTAGTGCTCCCACTCACTTTCTTGTAAATACAGGCTTCACCGCAAGTCTGTATAACACTATATTCTTTGATCAACTTATCAAAGTGTATATTCCAACTCCGAGATGCTTGCACCAGTCCATAGATGGATCGCTGGAGCTTGCATATTTTGGTAGCACCTTTAGGATTGACAAAACCTTCTGGTTGCATCATATACAACTCTTCTTTAATAAATCCATTAAGGAATGCAGTTTTGTTTATCCATTTGCCATATTTCATAAAATGCGGCAATTGCTAACATGATTCGGACAGACTTAAGCATAGATACGAGTGAGAAACTCTCATCGTAGTCAACACTTTGAACTTGTCGAAAACCTTTTTTCGACAATTCTAGCTTTGTAGATAGTAACACTACTATCAGCGTCCGTCTTCCTCTTGAAGATCCATTTATTCTCAATTGCTTGCCGATCATCGGGCAAGTCAACCAAAGTCCACACTTTGTTCTCATACATGGATCTCATCTCAGATTTCATGGCCTCAAGCCATTTTGCGGAATCTGGGCTCACCATCGCTTCTTCATAGTTCGTAGGTTCGTCATGGTCTAGTAACATAACCTCCAGAACAGGATTACCGTACCACTCTGGTGCAGATCTTGATCTAGTTGACCTACGAAGTTCAGTAATAACTTGATCTGAAGTTTCATGATCATTATCATTAACTTCCTCACTACTTGGTGTAGGTGTCGCAGAAACAGATTTCTGTGATGAACTACTTTCCAATAAGAGAGCAGGTACAGTTACCTCATCAAGTTCTACTTTCCTCCCACTCACTTCTTTCGAGAGAAACTCCTTCTCTAGAAAGGATCCATTCTTAGCAACGAATGTCTTGCCTTCGGATCTGTGATAGAAGGTGTACCCAACTGTCTCCTTTGGGTATCCTATGAAGACACATTTCTCCGACTTGGGTTTGAGCTTATCAGGACGAAACATTTTCACATAAGCATCGCAACCCCAAACTTTTAAGAAACGACAACTTTGGTTTCTTGCTAAACCTCAGTTCATAAGGCGTCGTCTCAACGGATTTTGATGGTGCCCTATTTAACGTGAATGCAGCTGTCTTTAATGCATAACCCCAAAACGATAGTGGTAGATCGGTAAGATACATCATATATCGCACCATATCTAATAAAGTACGATTACGACGTTCGGACACACCATTACACCATGGTGTTCGAGGTGGCATGAGTAGTGAAACTATTTCACATTGTTTTAACTGAAGGCCAAACTCGTAACTCAAATACTCTTCTCTACGATCAGATCATAGAAACTTTATTTTCTTGTCACGATGATTTTCCACTTCACTCTGAAATTCTTTGAACTTTTCAAATGTTTCAGACTTATGTTTCATCAAGCAGATATACCCATATCTGCTCAAATCATCTGTGAAGGTCAGAAAATAATGATACCTGCTACGAGCCTTAATATTCATCGGACCACATACATCTGTATGTATGATTTCCAACAAATCTGTTGCTCTCTCCATAGTTCCGGAGAACGGCGTTTTAGTCATCTTGCCCATGAGGCACGGTTCGCAAGCATCAAGTGATTCATAATCAAGTGATTCCAAAATCCCATCAGTATGGAGTTTCTTCATGCGCTTTACACCAATATGACCTAAACGGCAGTGCCACAAATAAGTTGCACTACCATTATTAACTTTGCATCCTTTTGGCTTCATTATTATGAATATGTGTATCACCACGATCGAGATCCAACAAACCATTTTCGTTGGTGTGTATGGCCATAAAAGGTTTTTATTCATGTAAACAGAACAACAATTGTTCTCTAACTTAAATGAATAACCGTATTGCAATAAACATGATCAAATCATATTCATGCTCAACGCAAACACCAAATAACACTTATTTAGTTTCAACACTAATCCCGAAAGTATAGGGAGTGTGCGATGATGATCATATCAATCTTGGAACTACTTCCAACACACATCGTCACCTCACCTTTTACTAGTCTCTGTTTATTCTGCAACTCCCGTTTTCGAGTTACTACTCTTTAGCAACTGAACCAGTATCAAATACTGAGGGGTTGCTATAAACATTAGTAAGTACACATCAATAACATGTATATCCAATATACCTTTGTTCACTTTGCCATCCTTCTTATCCACCAAATACTTGGGGCAGTTCCGCCTCCAGTGACCAGTCCCTTTGCAGTAGAAGCACTTAGTCTCAGGCTTAGGTACAGACTTGGGCTTCTTCACTTGAGTAGCAACTTGCTTGCCATTCTTTTTGAAGTTCCCCTTCTTCCCTTTGCCCTTTTCTTGAAACTAGTTGTCTTGTTAACCATCAACACTTGATGTTTTTCTTGATTTCTACCTTCGTCGATTTCAGCATCACGAAGAGCTCGGGAATTACTTTCGTCATCCCTTGCATATTATAATTCATCACGAAGTTCTACTAACTTGGTGATGGTGACTAGAGAATTCTGTCAATCACTATTTTATCTGGAAGATTAACTCCCACTTGATTCAAGCGATTGTAGTACCCAGACAATCTGAGCACATGCTCACTAGTTGAGCGATTCTCCTCCATCTTTTAGCCATAGAACTTGTTGGAGACTTCATATCTCTCAACTCGGGTATTTGCTTGAAATATTAACTTCAACTCCTGAAACATCTTATATGGTCCATGACGTTCAAACGTCTTTGAAGTCCCGATTCTAAGCCGTTAAGCATGGTGCACTAAACTATCAAGTAGTCATCATATTGAGCTAGCCAAACGTTCATAACGTCTGCATCTGCTCCTGCAATAGGTCTGTCACCTAGTGGTGCATCAAGGACATAATTTTTCTGTGCAGCAATGAGGATAATCCTCAGATCACGGATCCAATCCGCATCTTTGCTACTAACATTTTTCAACATAATTTTTCTCTAGGAACATATCAAAAATAAACACAGGGAAGCAACAACGCGAGCTATTGATCTACAACATAATTTGCAAAATACTATCAGGACTAAGTTCATGATAAATTTAAGTTCAATTAATCATATTACTTAAGAACTCCCACTTAGATAGACATCCCTCTAATCATCTAAGTGATTACGTGATCCAAAGCAACTAAACCATGTCCGATTAACACGTGAGATGGAGTAGTTTCAATGGTGAACATCACTATGTTGATCATATCTACTATATGATTCACGCTCGACCTTTCGGTCTCTGTGTTCCGAGGCCATATCTGTATATGCTAGGCTCGTCAAGTTTAACCTGAGTATTCCGCGTGTGCAACTGTTTTGCACCCGTTGTATTTGAACGTAGAGCCTATCACACCCGATTAACACGTGGTGTCTCAGCACGAAGAACTTTTGCAACGGTGCATACTCAGGGAGAACACTTTTATCTTGAAATTTTAGTGAGAGATCATCTTATAATGCTACCGTCAATCAAAGCAAGATAAGATGCATAAAGGATTAACATCACATGCAATCAATATAAGTGATATGATATGGCCATCATCATCTTGTGCTTGTGATCTCCATCTCCGAAGCACCGTGCTCGTGATCTCCATCTCCGAAGCACCGTCATGATCACCATCGTCACCGGCGCGACACCTTGATCTCCATCGTAGCATCGTTGTCGTCTCGCCAACTTATTGCTTTTACGACTATCGCTACCGTTTAGTGATAAAGTAAAACTATTACATGGCGATTGCATCTCATACAATAAAGCGACAACCATATGGCTCCTGCCAGTTGCCGATAACTCGGTTACAAAACATGATCATCTCATACAACATATTATATCACATCATGTCTTGACCATATCACATCACAACATGCCCTGCAAAAACAAGTTAGACGTCCTCTACTTTGTTGTTGCAAGTTTTACGTGGCTGCTACGGGCTTAGCAAGAACCGTTCTTACCTACGCATCAAAACCACAACGATAGTTTGTCAAGTTGGTGCTGTTTTAACCTTCGCAAGGACCGGGCGTAGCCACACTCGGTTCAACTAAAGTGAGAGAGACAGACACCCGCCAGTCACCTTTAAGCAACGAGTGCTCCAAACGGTGAAACCAGTCTCGCGTAAGCGTACGCGTAATGTCGGTCCGGGCCGCTTCATCTCACAATACCGCTGAACCAAAGTATGACATGCTGGTAAGCAGTATGACTTATATCGCCCACAACTCACTTGTGTTCTACTCGTGCATAGCATCAACGCATAAAACCAGGCTCTGATACCACTGTTGGGGAACGTAGTAATTTCAAAAAATTTCCTACGCACACGCAAGATCATGGTGATGCATAGCAACAAGAGGGGATAGTGTTGTCCACGTACCCTCGTAGACCGACAGCGGAAGCGTTATCACAACACGGTTGATGTAGTCGTACGTCTTCACGATCCGACCGATCAAGTACCGAACGCACGGCACCTCCGAGTTCTACACACGTTCAGCTCGATGACGTCCCTCGAACTCCGATCCAGCCGAGTGTTGAGGGAGAGTTTCGTCAGCACGACGGCGTGGTGACGATGATGATGTTCCACCGGCGCAGGGCTTCGCCTAAGCTCCGCAACGGTATTATCGAGGTGTAATATGGTGGAGGGGGGCACCGCACACGGCTAAGAGATCTCAAGGATCAATTGTTTTGTCTCTGGGGTGCCCCCTGCCCCCGTATATAAAGGAGCAAGGGAGGAGGAGGCTGGCCCTAGGAGGGGGCGCACCAAGTGTGGAGTCCTACTAGGACTCCCTAGTCCTAGTAGGATTCCACCTCCCATATGGAATAGGAAAAGAGGAAGGGAAAAAGAGAAGGAAGGAAGGGGGCGCCCCCCTTCCCTAGTCCAATTCGGACCAGACCAAGGGGAGGGGTGCGGCCACCCTTAAGGCCCTTTTTCTTCTTTCCCGTATGGCCCAATAAGGCCCAATACGTATTCCCGTAACTCTCCGGTACTCCGAAAAATACCCGAATCACTCGGAACCTTTCCGAAGTCCGAATATAGTCGTCCAATATATCGATCTTTACGTCTCGACCATTTCGAGACTCCTCGTCATGTCCCCGATCTCATCCGGGACTCCGAACTCCTTCGGTACATCAACATACATAAACTCATAATAAAACTGTCATCGTAACTTTAAGCGTGCGGACCCTACGGGTTCGAGAACTATGTAGACATGACCGAGACACGTCTCCGGTCAATAACCAATAGCGGGACCTGGATGCCCATATTGGCTCCCACATATTCTACGAAGATCTTTATCGGTCAGACCGCATAACAACATACGTTGTTCCCTTTGTCATTGGTATGTTACTTGCCCGAGATTCGATCGTCGGTATCTCGATACCTAGTTCAATCTCGTTACCGGCAAGTCTCTTTACTCGTTCCGTAATACATCATCCCGCAACTAACTCATTAGTCACAATGCTTGCAAGGCTTAAAGTGATGTGCATTACCGAGTGGGCCCAGAGATACCTCTCCGACAATCGGAGTGACAAATCCTAATCTCGAAATACGCCAACCCAACAAGTACCTTTGGAGACACCTGTAGAGCACCTTTATAATCACCCAGTTACGTTGTGACGTTTGGTAGCACACAAAGTGTTCCTCCGGTAAACGGGAGTTGCATAATCTCATAGTCATAGGAACATGTATAAGTCATGAAGAAAGCAATAGCAACATACTAAACGATCGAGTGCTAAGGTAACGGAATGGGTCAAGTCAATCACGTCATTCTCCTAATGAGGTGATCTCGTTAATCAAATGACAACTCATGTCTATGGCTAGGAAACATAACCATCTTTGATTAACGAGCTAGTCAAGTAGAGGCATACTAGTGACACTCTGTTTGTCTATGTATTCACACATGTATTATGTTTCCGGTTAATACAATTCTAGCATGAATAATAAACATTTATCATGATATAAGGAAATATATAATACTTTATTATTGCCTCTAGGGCATATTTCCTTCACTTAGGGCCTTGGATGAGAACTGGCATCATAATGAACTTCCGCTTCATGCACATCCAAGGAGGAAGGTTATACATACATAGAGTCACGGGCCAGGTGCTGTGATTGCTGCTCTGCTCCCCGAAAGGATTAATGCCATCCGCGCTTAAACCAAACCATACGTTCCTTGGGTCAGCTGCAAACTCAGCCCAGTACTTTCTCTCGATTTTTCTCCACTGCGACCCGTCAGCGGGTGCTCTCAACTTCCCGTCTTTCTTACGGTCCTCACTGTGCCATCGCATCAACTTGGCATGCTCTTCGTTTCTGAACAGACGTTTCAACCGTGGTATTATAGGAGCATACCACATCACCTTCGCAGGAACCCTCTTCCTGGGGGGCTCGCCGTCAACATCACCAGGGTCATCTCGTCTGATCTTATACCACAATGCACCGCATACTGGGCATGCGTTCAGATCCTTGTACGCACCGCGGTAGAGGATGCAGTCATTAGGGCATGCATCTATCTTCTGCACCTCCAATCCTAGAGGGCATACGACCTTCTTTGCTGCGTATGTACTGTCGGGCAATTCGTTATCCTTTGGAAGCTTCTTCTTCAATATTTTCAATAGCTTCTCAAATCCTTTGTCAGGCACAGCATTCTCTGCCTTCCACTGCAGCAATTCCAGTACGGTACCGAGCTTTGTGTTGCCATCTTCGCAATTGGGGTACAACCCTTTTTTGTGATCCTCTAACATGCGATCGAACTTCAGCTTCTCCTTTTGACTTTCGCATTGCGTCCTTGCATCGACTATGACCCGGCGGAGATCATCATCATCGGGCACTGGTTCCTCTTGATCTTCAGCAGCTTCCCCCCTTGCAGCATCATTGGGCACATCGTCTGGTTCCTCTTGATCTTCAGCAGCTTCCCCCTTTGCAGCATCACCGTATTCAGGGGGCACATAGTTGTCATCGTCCTCTTCTTCTTCGCCGTCTTCCATCATAACCCCCATTTCTCCGTGCCTCGTCCAAACATTATAGTGTGGCATGAAACCCTTGTAAAGCAGGTGGGCGTGAAGGATTTTCCGGTCAGAGTAAGACTTCGTATTCCCACATATAGGGCATGGACAACACATAAAACCATTCTGCTTGTTTGCCTCAGCCACTTCAAGAAAATCATGCACGCCCTTAATGTACTCGGAGGTGTGTCTGTCACCGTACATCCATTGCCGGTTCATCTGCGTGCATTATATATAATTAAGTGTGTCAAAAACCATTACAGAACATCATGAATAGATAATTAAGTGACCAAATTAATAGAAGTTCATCATCACATTAGAACCAAAGTACATACATAGTTCTCATCTAACAACATATATATAGCTCTCCAGAGCATCTAATTAATTAAACCATACATTGAAACTATGTAAAACATTTCAATGCGAAAACAAATGCGATCATAATCGCAACCAAGGTAACAATTGATCCAACGACATAATGATACCAAGCCTCGGTATGAATGGCATATTTTCTAATCTTCAAGCGCATTGCATCCATCTTGATCTTGTGATCATCGACGACATCCGCAACATGCAACTCCAATATCATCTTCTCCTCCTCAATTTTTTTTCCTTCAAGTAATTGTTTTCTTCTTCAACTAAATTTAACCTCTCGACAATAGGGTCGGTTAGAATTTCCGGTTCAACCACCTCCTAGATAAATAAAATCTATGTCACGCTGGTCGGTATATTTGTCATAAACAATAAATGAATCAAATAGTTATAAAAAGATAATATATACCACATCCGAATCATAGACAGGACGAGGGCCGACAGGGGTGGATACCAAAACCATCGCACTATGTAATAAGAAGGAATAAAATAGTAAGAAAATTAGACAAGTATCTATCTAAAGTAAGAATTTTTTTTCTTTCAAAAAGAAGATAAGAACAAGAGGCTCACCACGGTGGTGCCGGCAACGAGATCGGCGCGGGCGGTCGACGGCGGTGAAGACGGGAATGGGATGTGACGGGCCGCTAAACCTAGACAAATCTCGAGGAAAATGGAGCTTTGAGGTCGAGCTTTGAGAGGACAAAGCTTAACTAGTGTGGCTCGGGCATTTCATTGAACACCTCATGTGCATAGGAGGTGAGCTAGAGCACCACAAAGCCCTCCCCTCGCCGGCCAGAGAAAAACAGAGCGCTAGAGTGCTCTGCTCGCGGGCGAGGGGTATATATAGGCACCTCATTGGTCCCGGTTCGTGGCATGAACCGGTACTAAATCCGGGCCTTCTGTCCCGGTTCATGCCAAGAACCGGGACCAATGGTTGTGGGCCAGGAGCGAGGACCATTAGTCCCGGTTCGTGGCTCGAACCGGGACAAATGGTTCCATACGAACCGGGACCAATGCCCACGAGGCCCCGGCCGCCCCCCTGGGCTCACGAACCGGGACGAATGCCCCCATGGGTCCCGGTTCGTGACTGAACCGGGAATAATGGGCTTGCCATGCCCGAACGAAAGCCCTGTTTTCTACTAGTGGTGGTCGGCCATGGAGAATTCCATCCTCTGAATGTCAAGCACCGGCAATTTTTTAGTTGAACCTGAAACCCAGTAGAAGCGGCCATGGGCGTAATGGCGCGACACGAAGAGAACCATCCATGTCGATAACACGAAGCCCGGCAACAGCTCGCTTGAAAAGGCTCGCCATTTCCCTGTGCAGGAAGAGAACACGGCGGCCACCGACTTGGCTTGAAGCAGAACCATCCAGATGACCCTGAATGATGTCCCCTCCTCCTCCGTGGCAGCTGCTGCCTCCTCATCGTCGTTGCCGGGAGGAACGAGGAAGGTCTCGTTGAAGCAATGCCCTTCTACCAGGAGTTGGCCCACGACCGAAGCGGCTAGGTCATCGGGGATTGCGGGGAGCAGCAGATACTGCCGGTGCAAGGGGTCGCACACCACCATCTCCTTGAAGAGGGCTTCTAGCCCATCGCCGGCGTCACGAAGGCAGGATCTGTCAAGGAGGACGCGGCCGTCGCGGACTTCCCGCACGGACCAGTTCCGAGCGGTGGCGGGGAGGAAGGCGAAGGAGAAGTCGGCCGCGAGGGCGACGGCGCTGGCCGCCGACACGGAGGGGTGAGGCCGGACGGCGGGGTGGAAGCGGTGCTGCCCTGGGTAGAGGAAGCCGAGGAGGGGCGGGGGTGGATCTTGCGGAAGCGCCGGAGGAAGGAGCGGTCGGCGACGAGGCGACGGAAGGAGGCGCAGGCGGCGGAGGCGCGGATGAGGTCACCTGGGGTGGGGAGGCGGAGGAAGATGTCTACCAGGAGCTCGTCGGGGATCGCCGGCAAGGCCATCTTCCGGCCGCTCCCCGGCGTCGCTGCTGGCGGCGGTTGTGTGTGCTCGGTGTGTGCTGCTGGGGAAGATTGTCGTGGGCCGGAACTAAGTGCATAAGTTTATTTCTCAAAAAAAAAGTGAATAAGTATAGATGACGGCGATTCAGTGCACAAGATTGAAATTTCAGAAAAATAGCAAAAATAATTTAAAAAATAAAATTTATTGACACCAAAGATGCACGTTTTATAGGTGCATGCAAAATTTCGTGGTGATTTGACAATGAAGGAGCTCTTGACAAACAAAAGCGTTTTGAGAAAGCTTCAAGATTTTTTGATTTTGGACCATTGATTTTGTTACTTACGGCCTAAGATCCTCCGATGTCAAATCGCCACGATATATGCATGCCCATAGAAAACTTATTCATTTTGTATGTACAAAATTTTCAGATTTTTATTCTTATTTTACTATTCGCCCGAGAGCATATGAGCTTGTCATCAGCTATGGATTACCGATGAGTATAGCACTTCCCTAGTAACTTACCCAATTAGATAAAAAAAACTACACTACCATATATCTTCAATTAAGAATTAAATTTTTGGTTGCTTAACTATGACATGATGAGGGAGGGGAGCAGCAAAACCTTCGGTCATGTACCGCGTGATATTGAGAAGATGCGAACTAAGGTAGCAAGTTTGCAACAAGGTAATGCCGAAAGGTTGTTAATTAACCAGAAAATGAACGAGCTTGATGAGGGGCGGAGAGAGGGAGGGAGGGAGGGACCTGGGAGAGAGGGAGAGCCGGAGAGGGGATACACCTGAGATACCCCACGCGACATGGCTCTAGGATACGTGGCGCCGGGAAGCCGACAGCGACAAAGAGGGAAGACCACACATGACCGTCGAGAATATCGAGCCAGACATGGCTAGATGCACCGGAACGCCCAGACTTGACGTCCATCTTTTGGAGTCCTCACGTCGCCATCGTCATATATGAGCGTGCAGCCCAAGCGCCGCCTGCGGCACCATGCCTTGATGGCCCGTCATCAGTCGCCTTCGCGGTGACGAGCGACATGGATGCCAAGGACAATGAAAAGGATCAAGGATAAGATGGTTGTGCCACCGGTGAAAGAACATGTGGTGCCCCCATGTTTGGTTTTGGTAATTGACGACAATCTCTATGGACTAATGGTTTCCTTGAGTCATATTTGAAGGTTTTGTCCGTAGGCTTTTCTTGGAGTACATGTGTTGGTTTCAAGGAGAGTTTGTGTTGACCAAGGTGCTATTAAGGAATTATCCAAAGATTGGTCATGTGAGAGTTGAGCTTATTGCAAGCATGTCTTGAAGAAGAAGATTGTGTGATCATTCATGTTTACCTTCAAGACATCATCCAAATGAAGAGAGTTGGAAAGATTCTAGGTTGATCAAGAGTAAGTCAAGAGTGAATCAAGTTGATCAACTCACAAAGCGTAGAAGATGTACCGAGAGGGATCAAGTGATCCCATGTATGGTAAGCATTGTCCATTGTGCTTTGTGTACTAACCCATGGTCTATGTGAGAGTTCTATGTGGGGTTAGGTTCGTGTTCATGGGCTTGCGTCAAGAGGAAGATATCACTCAACCCATGGAGAGGATGACATCAAGTGGTGATCGTCATCAAGATTGCCGTGTGCAAGTTCAAGTGGAGCATCACGAAGAGATCAAGTGCTTGAAGCTTGCCGTCCATTGTGGTGACAATGGACTTGTGAAGATGTGCCGAAGAGTGGCTCACCCATAGTGGAGGATGGGGGAGCAATCAACTAGTCTTCATCGAGCCAACGCAATCAAGAAAGGTGGTCCATCTTAAGGGAGTCAAGATCGTCATCATCTAGCTCAAGTGGACCATGTGCAAGGCAAAGGTTTGCTCTTGATAGGTTTTCTATTTTACCGGTCTCATGATGGTAGTTGGGAGACCGGGTTATAGGATCGATTGTCGTACTATCAAGGGGGGCTCTCGATGAGTAGCTTGATCGTATCGTTCATAGAGAGCTCAAACCATTGCATCCTTGCATCATCTTTATTGGTTCTTGTTTGGTTCTTCTCTTTGTGAGTTTTGGAGCTTATGGTCATCTTGATGACAAGCTCGAGTTCGTCGAAAACGGAGTTCACTCGCATCTTCTATGATGTTTTCGATGTTGGAGGTTATGCCGGTTCTTCTCGGTTGGAGGTTTCACTCCTCTATTTGTTAGGCATACCTCCCCTGCCTCTTCTTACTATAACCAGCCGCTGTTTTGATGCTACTCGTCGTCTTGTATCCAACAAGCTTGAGTTTGCTCAATTCGGAGCTCATATGAAGAAATTTTGGCAGTTCTGGTTTTCCTTGGAGTATACTTGTTTTCGTGGCAGTGGCTTTGGGATGGCACCAGCGGTAGTACCGCGGTACCCAGCGGTAGTACCGCTTAGGAGTCACAGGCGGCAGTACCGCTCCGCAGCGGTAGTACCGCCGGTGGGTCCTCAGCAGTAGTACCGCTGCGGTACCAGGCCCCTGCCGCGTCGACTCAAGGGGTCGTTTTTCGTGTCGGATTGTGCGGTACTTCGCAGCGGCAGTAGAGCGGCAGTGCCGCTCATGAGCGGTAGTACCGCCCTACCACCGCGGCAGTACCGCTCGAGTCCGTATCTCTCCTGCCCTCCTAACACCACGGTAGTACCGCCCGGGGGAGCGGTAGTACCGCTGTTCTCAGCGGTAGTACCGCTGCCTTATGCAGTAGTACCGCCCTCTGCGTGGCTGTTTTGGGGGTAACGGTTGGATTGTCCCCCCCACTATAAAAGGGGTCTTCTTCCCCATTCAACCTTATCGTTTGAGCTCGTGTTCTTCCCCCATTGTTGACCTTCTTCGAGCTTGCTAACTCTCAATCCCTCCATGGATTCTTGCTAGTTTTTGAGGGAAAAGAGAGAGGAGATCTAGATCCACATTTCCACCAATCACTTTCTCCTCTATGTGAGGGGAACCCCTTGGATCTAGATCTTGGAGTTCTTGGTGTTCTCCTTCTTGTTCTTCCTCTCATTTTCCTCCCTAGCATTAGTTGCTTCGGTGGGATTTGAGAGAGAAGGACTTGGGCACTCCGTGTGCCCTTGCCATTGCATTTGATGCATCGGTTTGAGTTCTCCACGGTGATACGTGGAAGTTACAAGTTGAGAAGCTTATTACTCTTGGGTGCTTGGTACCCTTGAGCTTGTTCCTCTTGGGTGCTTGGGCGCCCTAAACGGTTGGTGGTGTTCGGAGCTCAATCATTGTGGTGTAAAGCTCCGGGCAAGCGTCGGGGTCTCCAATTAGGTTGTGGAGATCGCCCCGAGCAATTTGACGGGTTCCGGTGACCGCCCCCAAGGGTTGCCAAAGTGTACGGGTTCGGTGACCGACCCCAAGGGTTGCCATTTGTACGGGTTCGGTGACCGCCCTTAAGGGTCCCTTAGTGGAATCACGGCATCTTGCATTGTGCGAGGGCGTGAGGAGATTATGGTGGCCCTAGTGGCTTCTTGGGGAGCACTGTGCCTCCACACCGCTCCAAACGAAGATTAGCATCCGCAAGGGTGTGAACTTCGGGATACATCGTCGTCTCCGCGTGCCTCGGTTATCTCTTACCCGAGCCCTTTACTTATGCACTTTACTTTGTGATAGCCATATTGTTTCTTGTCATATATCTTGCTATCACCTAAGTAGTTTTTCTTGCTTAGCATAAGTTGTTGGTGCACATAGCTGAGCCTAGTTGTTGTAGGTTTTGTGATTGACAAATTAACCACTAGGTTTATTCCGCATTTGTTCAAGCCTCAACCGTAATTATTTTAAAGCGCCTATTCACCCCCCCCTCTAGGCGACATCCACGATCTTTCAACCGGGTAACCAGGTACGCCCTCTCTCGATGGTGGCGCACCTAGACCTAGGTTACCCATGCTCATATTGGGAGGGGTGGGGTACTGGATCGTGCTTCTACATGGGCTGCATTCGGCTGCTAGGCCCGATTAACCAGAATCCTCGGATTTTTCTACCGGAATAGCGTCCCTCAAGGACAGCCCGTCAGTTATCCATTGGAGAACCAGTGACGATCAGATCATTTGATCGAACGGTGGAAAAGTCACATGGCGTGAGATGACTCGAAAATGGTCCAGTTTTGTTGTCCTTAATTGGCATATTGGGGCTTGAATTGCCTAAATTAGGTCACGTATTTTTTTTCAAATATGGATACATCCATTTCCATATCTATATTTTTGTCTAAATCTCGTGCCACCTTTGTTTTGTGTTTGCAAAATAAATCCGTATACCTTCCATTTCCATTTAAGTTGGGATGCGGATGTGTTGAATACATACAAATAGGCATTTTCTCGAATACGAATATCATATATTTCCTGATTATCCATTACGACTTTCCACCCTTAGTCTCGTTGGAGGTGCTTCACAGAGGCGGTCATGTTGCAAAGGAAGTTTGCAACACAAGTGATGTTGCAAAGAGGTTGCGACAACCACCTTCTATTTTCTTCTCCCACAACAATAACTTGTTGCGACATGAGGTCATGTTGCAAGCCTCGAGCGCAACATCACTCATGTTGCAAAGCACTCGTCTTTACAAATTTCTAAGCGCAACATGAATTATGCTGCAAACTTCTGAGGCAACCATGGCCCATGTCGCACTCTCAACGTCAGCTGCATCGGGAATCTAAAAAAAACGTAAGCTGCATCGGAAGTTGTCTATAGCACGCATGGTAAATCCAACGGCCTGCGATCCGACCGATCGTTGCAAAAGAAGAGACGACCATGTTATTAAATCAGAGTATGGGTTTTAGGCACCATCCAAACGGACCCCCACAAGCCAAGCCAGGGACAGGGAGCAACGAACACCATCATCTTTTAGGGCGTGTACAATGGTTGATAAGGCTATCTTATCTTATGTCCACCACGTAATCAAGATAAGACAATAAAAAGTGATGTACAATGGGTTATTCTTAGTCTTGTCTCCAATAACTAGATATTCCTAAATAAATGGTGAGACAATTGTTGCTAAGAGATCATCTCTTAATTAAGAGAAGGTAAACCTTTTCTTATGGTTTCTCTCTTTTCCACCTCAGCAATTATCCTATGTGACACTTCTAAGATAGCACAATTGTACGTGCCTTTACTGTTTGCTCGGTCTGAAACGGACCCACATAGCAGGATGGCCGACCACACGAGTCACGCAGCGCCACGCGTATCCCTCTCCCAGTTTCCGTTCGTTGACGTGATCGCGGGACACACCACGGGCACGAGACGCGGTCGCTCGAGCCGGGCCGGCGCCGCGTGAGCCTCCGTGGCCACGAGCAGCGACCGCGACGTGGCCTCCTTGTCGGCGTCCGGCACCGCCCGGGTCGCGTATTTAAACGTTGGATTGGACGGCCACGCATGCCGGTGCCGGGTGATGGGTGGAGGCGTGGAGCAGCTTGTCCTCTGGCCTAAGAGGAAGAAGCCGAACGCAGCAGCGGTCCCGCTCGATCGAGATGATCCAGCACCAATCATTTGAACAGTATTCATCATGGTGGCAGTGTCAGCGTGCGTCGACGAGCTACAAGAAACGGAATAATCAACCACAGTGCCGGCTACCCAAATGTATGTCGTCTTGTGTGTACGTTTCCTAGCGTGCGTGATTAAGTCACGAGCAATGCTACATACACGGGCACTTTACGGGCCTAGGCTGACGTGGGTTTCGTTAATTGGACATTAGGGGACGCGGGCCCCCCTGAAAATGGGGGGGGGGGGGGGGCGAGATTAGTGAGAGAGGGGAAGGAAAGTCCGTTGATTAAGTAAAACGAGTCCGTGAGTCTAGCATTTTTGTTAAGTCACTCGTCCGTCCTCATTGTTTGCCTTTAAGTTGGTTTCCTTGCCTCTCGCCGGCGTTGTCGCCGGTCCGTCTCATCTTCTACCATGGAGGCGCAGTGGATCCTGACCATTGCCGACGAAGGGCTTTCTTTTTAGGTGTTTTCTGAGTTTTGTTAGGGTTTGGTCATGATCAAGAAGTTGAGACGGCGGCGACTTCTTGAAAATGAAATAAGGTTCTCCCCACGCGTGCCCCTATTCTGGTGATGCTTCAAGCATTGTCGGAGGATGTGCGGAGGTGTGTCTCCGGCGGATATCATGGGATCCGATTGGCGTTTGTCTTCTGTGGATCCTTCTGGATCCGGTCTTCGTTCGTCTATGTCTATGTGTCTGCAGGTTGGATCCTTTCAATCTATGCTTCTTTTCATCGGCGGCGGTTGCTGTTCTGGTGCGCTAGTCCTATGGGTCTTAGCACAACGACTTTCCGACTATCTACTACAACAATGTTTGCCCGACTCCGAGGAAGGAGAAGCGATGACGGCGGCACGCCATCGGCTCACTCCAGTGCTTGTAATCGCCGCTAGGTGGTTTACGGACCTATATGTAAATTTTACTTCTAGTGTTTTTATATATTACCTTGACAGTTGATGAATAGACCAGAAGTTTTCTCAAAAGAAAAAAATGTACACGTGTAAGTGTACAACAAAATCACGTTTATATTTTGCTCTCTTTGTATCAAAATATTAGACGTTTTGTAAGTTAGTTTGGCCTACCAAATATAAAATGCATGCGGGGATCAAAACTAGCCAATTCTGGTTGTAGATGCTTTTAGGTGTCTGGCATTTCCTTTGGAGCTCTTTCTTTCTTTCTTCTTTCTCGTTATTTGGGCTGTCGAAAGACTCCTTAGTCAGTGTTTTCCCCCTCCCGTTTTAGGTGCTTGTAGTGTGGCTTGTGTTGTACTACGTCCGTCCTGGTTTATTGATTCTCTTTGTAATTTGTGTCAAAGGTTGACCAAAGATTTAATTAAAAAAATGTTAATGCATGTCAACAGAAATTATATTGTTGGATTCGTATTTGAACATAGTTTTCAATGTATTTTTTAGACATGCATAAACATTTTGTTAGTTAAATCTATGATCAAAATTTAACACAAAATACAGTGAGGATTAATAAACCAGGACGGAGGTAGTAAACCATGTTCTCAACACCCTTGTATTTTTTGGTCGCTGGTGTTTCTTTGTGTTTTGTCAGTGATGCTGGATATTGCCCCGTTGGATGAATCCCTAGTCGATTGATGGATTCTTTAATTCAAATATGAGTTCATCTCGAGGCTTTATTTCTAGAACATCCTCATCTTTTATCAATGTCTCACAACTTCCTTCACTTTGGTCCACCTCGACAAATAGGATAGGGACAACCGTTCTCTAGGCGCTGATGGAGGACCCAGAGATTGAGGACCGCTCTCTAGGCACTGATGGAGGACCCAGAGATTGAGGACCGCTCTCTAGGCATTGATGGAGGACCCAAAGGTTGAGGATCATCGGGCGGTGAAGATTGATCACGCCGTGCCCGTGTGGCACCAGGCAGGGGAAGCAAACCGCACCCCCGCAGACACGAGACGATTATTGTGCACATGCTAGTGGTGGATTTGCCATTGTCTCTAATAACTTTTAGATCGCTATTTGCACAAGTTACTCTTAGTCTCTTATGGCTTTCTCTCATCTCTCCTGCCAACGTCGTCACTCTCGCTCTTGCTCTGCCGCCTCTCATCTCTCTCCCACTCCACCTCCCGCTCTTGTTCCGTTATCTCATCACCTCACTCTCTCTTCCTTCTTCCTCCTACACTGCCTGCAAAACTAGGCCAAAATCGTTGTGTTGACCTTGTCAGAAAACTTTAGCACTATCTGAACCCGTTAGGCCTTGTACAATGCTAGGTGCTTAGTGAGGTGCTTAAAAAAATAAATCAAATTTTCCTGACAAATAAGCACTGATGCTTAAGAAGAACCTGATTTATTTCTCTAAGCACCTTGCATTGTACAGACCTTAGGGCTCAGTAGCTATGACGGCACTCTTACACACAAGTAGTAGGATCCATCCAACTAACATCCACGGTGTGAACGTAAGCAGGACACAGCTACAATCCTGCCTGTCCGTGTCCATATCAGCACATTAATTTCAGCCCGGATCGCCATAGCCAATGGCCACGCTTCCAATCTATTACTCCCTCCGTCCCATAATATAAAAACGTTTTTTAAAGTAACATAGTTTGGAAAACGTTCGCACAGAGGGAGTACTCCTAATCAAACTGACCACTGGACGCGGCCCGAACCCGACACCGGCTCGAGCCCGACCCGATCGTTCTCCCTTTTTGTCTACCGGACCGCTTCGGTTCGGATCATCGAAGTCAAGGCCGTAACGACAAGCCGATAGACGGACGCCAATCCAAACACGACCCATCACATTTTTTACGGTTTCAACCCTCACCTTTCCGCGAATTCCACCTCCCCGAACGAGGGATCTCGCCGCCGCCGTGATCCCCCCGCGCGGCGAGGAGGATGTCGTCCGCCGCGCGGCGCGCCAGCCACCCGGCGCTGGTGAACGGGGACGGGGAGTACGGGCGGGAGGAGGAGGACGAGGAGGACGAGGAGGGGGAGGAGGGGGAGGGGGACGAGCCGGAGGAGGAGCCGCGGCTCAAGTACCAGCGGCTGGGCGGGAGCGTGCCGGCGATCCTCTCCACCGACGCCGCCGCCGCCATCGCCGTCACCGACCGCGCCGTCCTGCTCGGCACCCACGACGGCACCCTCCACATCCTCGACTTCCAGGGCAACCAGGTACGCCACGGCACCTCCTCATTGCTTGCTGTTGCGGAATTGGGGGCGTTCGTGGCGTGGCTCGCCGTTGGATCGTCCCTGAGAGCCTGCTCTTAGTATCTATATGCGCTCGTAGCATTGGCCTACAACTAGCCAATTGCGCAAGAGACGTTTCAGAGAGCGGAGTTTTGGGGGGCGATTGTAAGCTTCTGCTGCGGAGATTTATGGATGCAGATAGCGTTTGGGCGGCGGAATTTTGAGGGATTACCTGTGATGACTATGCTGAAATTCTATCCTATGAGGCAGAGTCGACATGGTTAAACAAGCTAAATAAAAGAGTGAAAACTGTCTGCATCAAAAGCTTCTGCAACTTTTCAGACAACAAATACAGTAGCTGCTAGCTTCACTTTGGCTTGTTATGTGAAAAAAAACATCATTACTGTTCGAATCTATGCTAGATAACATTGGTTGTAGTGATCATGTTTGCCGTAAGCCTGAATATAGCTTCACCGTTTCTGTCAAAAGAAAGGGTTCATGGAAATCATATAGGCAAAAAAAGGGTATGTGATATGTGAAGTGAAGCCTGTGTTCTGATGCCTTCGTCATCCACATATATGCTTTCTCTACAAATGCCATATCCTTTATGTTGGTACTAATCTATCATCATCCATTTGTTTCAATATGTCTTGTAGTCAAAGGAGATCAAGGCTCACACAGCAACCATTAATGACATCAGTTTTGAAGATCGTGAATATATAGGAAGCTGCTCAGATGACGGCACAGTAGTAATAAGCAACCTCTTCACTGATGAGAAACTCAAGTTTGAGTACCATCGCCCCATGAAAGCAATTGCTTTAGATCCTCAGTATTCCCGGAGCAACAATAGATTTGCTACAGGTGGCTTAGCAGGTCAAGTACTTGTGCTGACAAAGAAGAGTTGGGTATCAGGTTATAACAAAAAGGTGCGCGTTGCATTCTTGGGATCAAACTATGATCTGATGGATCGGTGAGCTCTAATGGCTGTTATCTCGTATCCTTATCTTAGGTTCTGCGTGAGGGTGAAGGACCGATCCATTCTATGAAGTGGAGGACAGATCTTCTTGCCTGGGCTAATGATGCAGGGGTGAAAGTGCATGACATGAAAACGGACAGAGGAATTGCATTCATAGAGAAACCAAAAGGAATTCCTCGGCCAGAAGTTTTACTTCCTCACTTGGTCTGGCAGGTAGATAATGTTTTGATTCAAGATATATAGTTTATTTTAATCAGCTCAGTTTCAACATCTCAATCCGGTTAGCACAGAAATACTACTCCCTCCGTCCCATAATATAAGAGCGTTTTTGACACTACACTAGTGTCAAAAACGCTCTTCTATTATGGGGCGGAGGGAGTACTACTTAGGTTGCAAAAGGAAAAACAAACATTTAAATTTTTCGCTGATGTGTGCGATAAGGGGTCATAGTTTCCTTCCTCTGTAATCTGGGTCACACAGTGCAAGACAAAGGATTTTGACCAAAAGTCCAAAACAAGAGGAATATCATATGGTGCACATTAGTTTCTGAATGGGTGGAACACACTGTTTGTTATGTTTAGGAGCATAATACATGCTTTGTTCTATGAGGAACAAGGATATATGCACCTTGCCGGACGGCATACGACTTGCATGACAGATCACATGGAAACTATACATACATGCTTGCATACTGATTGATCTTTCTATTTGTAGGACGACACAGTTTTAGTTATTGGGTGGGGAACAAGTGTCAAGGTTGCTGCAATTCGAACAGATTCATCCCAAGGACTCAATGGAATGCAAAGGAGCATTTCCGCAGCAAGTTCTGAGAAGTATGTTGATATTGTGGGCTCTTTCCAAACTGGCTACCACATATCTGGAATCGCTCCATTTGGCGATCTTTTGGTTATGCTTGCTTATATCCCCGAAGAGGATGATGGAGATAAAAAAATTAGTACTTCTGTTTCTTCACGCCAGGTAAACACCACTGCTTGTCCTCGTATTACCCTTTACCACATTGATATATTTCCATCATGTCTGAACATTTTGTAGGGAACAGCGCAGCGTCCAGAAATACATCTTGTATCATGGAAAAATGATGTGCTTACTACTGATGCTCTGCCCATTCATGGTTATGAGCACTATAAGGCAAAGGATTACACTCTCGCTCATGCACCTTTCTCAGGTTTGGTGGACTGCTCAACAGTGAATGGACATTTCTTCACTCTTCACTGGAATTTCTATAATGAGGGAACTCTTGTTTTGTGATCCAGGAAGTAGCAATGCGGGTGGACAGTGGGCTGCTGGCGATGAACCGCTGTATTACATCGTCTCTCCTAAGGATATTGTGGTAGCAAAGCCGAGGTTCGTTAAAATGTTGCAGAACTAGAGTGCATATTTGCCCCTTGTTCTACAATTGTTAATTAAACAAGGCAATGGTTATTTATAAAGCGTTGTTCTTTCTGAAATTGTGGTGATCTTCATTGGCAATTTTTCTCTGATTGCACGTGCCTTCTAATTAGAGATACTGAAGACCATATTGCGTGGCTTCTTCAACATGGTTGGCATGAAAAGGCATTGGCTGCAGTTGAAGCAGGACAAGGGAGGACTGAGCTTCTTGATGAGGTAAAGTAGCAATGTCAACTTTGATTACTAAATGGAGTACAGTGCATCAGCATTATTTGTCTGATGATGATTAGCCATCCCATCTGAAAATAATGAGACCTCTGTCACTGAGCAATACGTGTTTCTATTCAAAATAATCCATCTTTAGACATTATTTTAGAAAACCTTTAGACCTTTGAGTTTCATGGGCTAAGGTGACCATAACATTGATAAATGAGACGCTGAAATACATGTTCTCTTCTTAAATCCCATCTATATGCATTCTTCTTTTCAATTCATTTTTCAGAAAGTTATAAGTGTGTTATGTTTAACCACGTAATTGGTCTATCGTATGTGGAGCAGTTTTTAGGAAGGGTGGCTCTAATTATGAAAAGGAGATCTAACCACACAAGGAATAGTTGAATTATTATTAAATTTTGTTCATTCAATTTTGTAGGTGGGCACACGATACCTTGATCACTTGATCATTGAAAGAAAATATGCTGAAGCAGCACAACTCTGTCCAAAGTTACTGCGAGGATCTCCTTCAGCATGGGAGAGGTGAGATAATTATGTAGACACATTTCTCACCCAGAGAAGGAGTTGTTTCCCATGGGCACTATCTGTGTTAATCATACATGTTTTACATCTAATAACAGTAACTTACCTGCCACAGGTGGGTCTTTCACTTTGCTCATCTCCGCCAGCTTCCTGTGTTGATCCCTTACATACCCATAGAGAATCCACAGCTGAGTGATACTGCTTATGAGGTACCTGTACTAGTTTTTGTTAGCTATAATCCTTGTGTTATATTTTACTTAGCTAGAGAGTAGTAGTACAAGTCAGTTAGAGCTTCCTTAGGGCTACTTTGATTCATAGGATTCTTACAGGATTTTCATAGGATTGTGATTCTATGGCATTGGAATTTTTTCTATAGATGTTGTTTGATTCATATGAATGCAATTCTTAGGAATCATTCCTATGGAACTTTCCTTTTTCTATTTGGTAGGAAATTTTGTATGAGTTCCAAGCTCTTGGAAAATTCCTACGCTTCCATCAAACACACACTTGCCCCAATTCCTTTGTCTTGCAATTTCATTGGATTCAGATGGGCAGGGCATATTAATCCTCCATTTTTCCTATCCTATGAATCAAAGGAGCCCTTAGTCAGTAAGATAGTGTATGCAGCTGGACAGCTAGTAGTAGTCAATTTGCCTTTTGCATGTACTAGCAACTGCTACTTGCCCTGTACTGTTTATATGCCTCAAGGCAACAATACGAGTAACAGCTCCAGAAAAACACTATCCTGTGTTCGGCCCCTGCTCCTCTCTGCTTCTAACAGTTTTTTGCTTGTTCTTTCCAAACCTATCTATTTGTAATGATATTCTAATGTGGTCTATGTAGGTTGCTCTTGTAGCTTTAACTACCAATGCGTCTTTTCACGAACTTCTCTTGACTACAATAAAAAGTTGGCCACCTACATTATACTCTGCTTCACCAGTCATATCTGCTATTGAGCCACAGCTCAATTCCTCATCGATGACTAACTCATTAAAAGAGGTGGGTCGGAACATTGTTTACTGGATGTTGAAAGACTGTAATTTATTTATTTGAGCTAGAGGTTGGTATCTTGATCTTGTCTGCTTTGTAGGCTTTAGCTGAGTTGTACGTGATCAACAGTCAATATGAAAAGGCCCTTTCTCTCTTCGCTGAAGTAAGTACACCCTAGATTGTAACAGTTAAGAGCTCCATTCTACATTTGAGTTATAAAAGGAGCGGTTCCTGTAGTTTTGTTTCTAGGGCATGTTTTTATTGCTAAAACCTTATTTTCTTCAGCTGCTGAAGCCTGAAGTATTTGAGTTTATTGAGAAGCACAGTTTGCATGATGCCATTCATGATAAGGTACGGTGTAAGGATTCCCAATTGGATGATAAAATTATGACAAGCATTTGATATTGTATTCGTTGACTGAATTTTGTGGAATTTAATGGCCATAAATCCTAGTCTGTGGTCTATTTTGAGTTCCTTATATATAGTTACATTCAACCAAGACATGACGTAGAAAGACAAAGTCTTTCACATGCTCCACTTATTTATTGTTCTTTACGTTCTGCAGGTTGTCAATCTTATGCTATTGGATTGTAAAAGAGCAGTCCATCTATTGATCCAACATCGTGATATCATTCCCCCGTATGAAGTCGTGGAGCAACTGTTGCATGCGAGTAAAAGTTGCGACAAAAAATATCTGTTGCATCAGTATTTGCATGCTTTGTTTGAGGTAGACATACATGCTGGAAAAGATTACCATGATATGCAGGTATGTGGATTCTCATTGGACATACTATCCCTATATCTACCTGCTCATTCTTCCCGTTTCCCCTATCCCTATATCTACCATGATATGCAGGTATTTGCATGTCGTGTTTTGACACAAATTAGTAACTCCAAACTTTCTGTGTTGTAGCTGGAGCTTTATGCGGATTATGAGCCAAGGATGTTACTACCCTTCCTTCGTACCAGCCAGCATTACAGGCTTGACAAGGTCCTAGTCCTAATACTTAAAAAAAATGTTATTCATTCATTATAAACAAACTTAACAATGGCGTGTGGTATTTCAGGCATATGAAATATTTGCACAAAAAGAATTTGTCAAGGAGCAAGTTTTTGTTCTTGGTCGTATGGGAAATGCTAAGGAAGCGCTTTCTACAATTATAAACAAACTGGAAGACATACAGGAGGTCCTAACCTGGCTATCCTCATTTTCTTATGATATCTTATGCTGTGTTAGCCAACTTGAGTCTATGGATTTGGATTAGAATAACATAATTTTTGAACTGTATGCAGGCCGTTGAATTTGTTACGGAGCAACATGATGATGAATTATGGGACGAACTGATAAGACAGTGCCTCCAAAAGCCTGAAATGGTAATCGAATGAGATGTCTGTTTAATCATCCTGAGACTGATACCATTATGTGTCTTACATTATTTGTTGTGACTGTTGAGCAGGTTGGGATGCTGTTGGAACATACTGTCGGCAATCTTGACCCTCTGTACATTGTCAGTTTGGTTCCAGATGGGCTAGAAATACCCAAGTATGTTTCCCTGGAAGTCTATTTCGCCCAAAGATCACAAGATTGATCCTAGGAAATATTATACATGACAAAAGCCTTACAAAACCACTTTCTTTCGTCATAATTCACCAACAATTTGTGAAAGTATTACCTACCACCCCCTTAAAAAACTGACAAAGACACCTTTTAACCCATTCCGTTCCTGGTTAAAATATTTATTGATTATTCACGCTTTGACAGATTGCGAGATCGCCTTGTGAAGATTGTGACAGACTATCGAACAGAAACTTCACTGAGACATGGATGCAACGATATACTAAAGGTCAGCCATCTCCATTTCACTACCCTGGTTTATCTGTCATCCATCTTACATGTTTGCTGACTCTGCCTTCTGTAGGCCGATTGTGTCAATCTTTTGGTCAAATACTACCATGAGGCTCGGCGTGGGGTCTGCATGGCAAGCATGGACGAGGAGGCACAAGGAGCCAGAGTCAATGAAGGATCTTCGCGAACAGGCGACAGATCATCGACTTTACGTAATCTAGAGATGAAATCCAGAACGAGATGTGGCGCTCGATGCTGCCTGTGCTTCGACCCTTTGTCCATCCAGGACATGTCATTCATCGTGTTCTATTGCTGCCATGCGTATCATCAGTCTTGCCTCGAAGGCGGGCTGGACTCGATGAAATCAAACAGCAACGCCCGGGACAGCGACGATGGGTCGGAGGACGACGACGGTTCCCCGTCGGGCGAGTCTAGAATGCGGTGTGTGCTGTGCACCACAGCTGCCGCATAAGTTAATCCTCATTAAGCTGTCCATATTCTGATGTGTTGTGTTGTAAGTTTTGAGCCCTGTAATTATTGCATTGCGCTCTTCTGGGGTTGATACATATGTAACAACAATAGGTTGTTGATTCTTTGAGGGGGAGCTGTGTGCGTCCTCGGCATGGGTTTTCTGTAAATTTGTCACGCCATCTGAGTTTGAGCAAGGTTGTAACGGCATTTCTTTTTTCCTCGATGCCACACTTGCCAGATCATGCAATGTTCATGAAGACTTGTTGTTTTGAAGAAAGTGGGATGAGCAATTTTATTTTTGGTGTGACATATATTTGTTTTCCTATTTGTTAACAACATTTTTCTCCTTGCTTCAAGCTGAAGTATGACTCTGGTGTATCTGAGATTCAGCCATCTTATACTGACACCAAGATTCAGCCATCAGAAGTGTAATATACTGATTCAAAATTACAATATAGAATAGTATAAGTCGTTCGATTAAACCGAGAAGATATATCATATAAGTAGTTTGTGGTCAACATTACATATTACCTTACGAAGCAACATCCAACAGATACCATACCCTATTTACTTGTTAACATATCAGCAGCACGATTCATGGTATCATTCTCACAAAGAGAAACTGACAACAAGCAAGGCTGAAAAACCAAAGATACAGACGTTTTTATGCAAAAATGCACTGGCCTAAAGTCTAAGCACTGCTCGTCGCCTTGGGATCCGGGCATGTCACGATCCCCCAGTTCCTCCTCACCTCCTCCAGATCTTCATGGAAGTGCTTCTCATAGTACACGGACATCAGATCAGTAGCCTTGACACCTGCCTTGGTCGCCCATGGGAAATAGTGCTGGAAGAACAGCCTCCTCTGCTTCTCGCTGAACCTCGCGGAGCCCCCGACGACAGAGAGCATGCACATCGGGAGGAACATCTGCTCGAACTCGATCACCTTGAGAGCAGTCTCGCCGATCAGGTTGGTCGGGAGGCCGAACAGCACGTGCCAGAAGTCGTGCACCTCACGGGCACGGGTCGCGACGAAGGCGAGGTCGTCGGTCTCCATGAAGCGAACTGGTGGGCGGTCGTCCGGCGAGAAGTTCCTTGATCCCATGAACTGAGCATAGGCAGCACCAAACGTGTTCTCAGGCATGTCCCAGGCGTGTGAAACCCGAGTGGATATAACCCGAGGACGCTCCAAAAGAATTTCCTGTAGGAACAAGCTATTTTAGTTAGACGGGAAGGAAGTCCATAGATGAATGGATAGAACTGTATCTTCAGTTTGCCATGTATACACAAATTGTGCCGTACTGGTAAAAGACAGTATCAAAAGCACAAACTTCTCCTTTCGAGAATGAAAGAGTGAACTTTGATATGTAGGATGCAGAGAACATCTTGCTAGTAGTAGCAGCAGAAAAACTGCCAAGTACGGAAAATGAAACTGAACATGTGTTGTGTGGTAGACAAACTAAAAGGGATACCAAACTCAGTTGCTCCTCTTCTGCATAGCATTATTCATGGCCAGTCCAAGTTGCCTCAGAGGATTAATAACAACGGATATTCAAGTTGTTCAGAAACTATCTAGAACAAATGGTAAATAGAATCCAATGAACAATACAGCAACAAAAGGAACCAATCCAGAACAAATGCTTCATATAACCCTGTGTTCATATTCACTCTTCTGTGGATTATGTCCTATCTCCAAAACAAACAACATAAACAGGGAAAAATAGACATTCTACAACAATAGCATGGGTGAATCAGCAGTTGGCAACCATTCTCAGTTTTGACATGACAAATTACGGTGTTTCAATAATCGAGCAACCATGCCTATAAAAATCTACAAAACATGCTAGAAGCAAAGGCTCTAAAATGATGGTCTAAGGCAGCAACAAATGTCCAAACATAACAGCACACCCGATTAAGATAAGAGAAGGGACAGTGTGGGCTTACCCTGCCTTCGGCGCTGTTCTTCATGCGCTGGAGCACACGCTCGAACGCTGGCTTCCCGGTGGTCTCCCCAAGCGCAGCAATCAGATCAGCTCTCTTCGGATCAAGCAAGGCCCCGAACGCCGAACCGACTGCAACAGCCACCTGCTGCCAGCCCTTGAGGTTCACACGCGCCGCCAACATGACGCTGCAAACACCAAGACACAGAAGATAAGAACTCTACAACAGCATCATACGAGTACGGCAGCCACATAGTTAAGCAGTGATGGGAGAGGCGTTTCATCAAACAGCTAGAGGGCGTGATCCCAAACGCCGTCGCGGCACCACCGCATGGCCTGCGGAGGCCGTCGGGCTCAGCGACGATCCGAGCTGAGAAGCGCGCGCGCGCGACACCGCAGTCGAACCGATCACAGCTCCTCCGTTCCGTTCATCACACTCGACATCCCGCGAAACCGCGGAGAGAAAAGTCCCGACGGGAGCCAAGAGGAATGTGAGAAGCACAGGGGTGGATACCTTGCGGGAAATCTCGGACTCCCGTGGCGCCGCGGGTTGGAGAGGGATTCGCCGGAGTCGTCGTCGGAGGAGGAGGCGGCGGCGTGGAGAGAGTCCCGAGTTGTTGTTTATGCCTGGATGGCGTGGACGGGAGGGTGTTTTTCGCAAAAGCGCCCACCGCTTCGATGCGAGCGGCCGGGCCCAGCGCCACGTCGACTCGACCTGTGCAAAGTTGCAAAAACCACCCTATATGTATTTATTTGCCAGCCTCATCCACTGTCCAAGCCGTTCCATCATCTTATACTGTACTTACATGGCGACGGCGACGGCGATGGCCGTGGCGGGAGCAGCCGCCTCCTGCTCCCTCGCCTGCGCCTCCCGGCCGCCGCGCCCGCCGCGACGGAGAGGTACCGCGCCGCCGCGCGCTGCTGCGGAGGCGGTGGAGATACGGGTCTGCACGAACCGCACGTGCGCGCGGCAGGGCGGGCGCGAGGTGCTCGCGGCGCTCGAGGGGCTCTCGCCGCCCCCGCCGCGCGTCGACGTGGCGTCCTGCGGTTGCCTGGGCCGCTGCGGGGCCGGGCCCAACGTCGGCGCCTCCGTCCCGGGCCGCGGCAACGCCGTGTTCGGCCACGTGGGCACGGCGGCCCGCGCCGCGCGGCTCCTGGAGCACCTCCTCGGCGCCGCCGAGTTCGACGCAGCCGCGGGGCTCGCCGCGCTGGCCCTACGGGAGAAGGCCGAGGCCGCGCTCGCCGAGGGGGACGCCGCCCAGGCGGAGGCCCTCTTCACCGAGGTGCGTGCCTGCGTGCGTGCTCTGCTGTTTGTCTCCTTTCTCTTCAGAAGAATGCCATGGACAGAGCTGCATGCAGTTCTCGGCTTAGTGTTCTGATTCAGTAATTACCATGGCTTGTATGTACTTAGAGCATTGCGATGGATGCTCCCGGTGGACTGCATCTGGCCTACGGAGGCAGGTCTGCTCTGCTCTGCTCCGCTGAATTTGCTTGCAGAATTAGCGTCTGTCAGTGTAAATGTGTACTCTGATCTGATGAGCTTCGCATGTGATGCTTGGTGGCAATTGTGCAGGTGTAAGGCGAGACTGGCGATTGGGGATACCGCCGGCGCGCTCGCGGATGCCGATGAAGCGACAAGGATAGCTCCCAAATTTCCTCAGGTATCACTTGTAAATTGAGCTTTTTTGCTTGTTCATGATACTACATCCTTAGTTAGCTAGCTATGGTGTATTGTTTATGAATTGGATGGCTCAGAGTGGCCATTTTCTGTCATAAACGTGTGCCGAAAGCTTTTTGTTAACTAGGTAGTAAGTTCAGGTTGGGGAAAGCCAGGGTGGGTACCTATGACAGTGAAGTGAACTGAAAAAACCAATTAGTATGCCTGACCATGAGCCCATGAATTACAAAATCGAGAGTGGTGATTACGAGATGAATCTGATGATTAACTTATATGTGCACATAGTGTGAGATCATGTCGATATCAAAGGCAGTGTAATCTCATACATACATCTGCGAGGCTGCACTATGTACTGATAAATAACACAATTGTAATCATGGACCTAGGTTAGTAAGCTCCATTTGAAGCTTTAAGACATCGCAGAGTTAATGCTTTTGAACTGCCCAAGTATCTTGTCTTTTTTTCTCTTTGTCTCGCAGACTGTTGTGAAAATATCGTTGTGCATAGCTTGGCTCTGAATGTGTAATGTGTCCATGTTGTTGTTCTCTTTTATGGCAGTTTATCGGACAATTATACACACTTAAAATTTGGTGCTTGCCTTTCTTGATAAAAGCTGCACGTAACCTTCCTGCCTCTGAAGCATCAAGTCTTGTGGGCAATATATATGCAGTGTCACTTGTTGCGAGGGGACGCGCTGTTTGCAATGGGAGAGTACCACTCGGCAGAGGATGCGTTTGCACGCGCCTTGGATCTTGACCCATCTATTCGTCGCTCCAAGTCTTTCAAGGTTAGTGTTGAAAAATGCACTCTAGTTTTAGCATTTCATGGTTCCAATTGCAGTCGCGTGATTCAGCGCTGCGGACTTTCTATTCTGACACTCCCTTGTCCAGGCCCGCTTGGAAAAGCTACGGGAGAAGCTTGTCAGTGTCAGCAGTTCATCATAGTTCACACTGAAAACTGCACTTGTAAGATGAGATGAAAAGGTTCATCAAGCAAGAAATGTATGTATAGCTTGTGGGTTCACCAGTCTATATAATTCTCAATGCAACCTCTGCAAGTGTCACATCTAGCTAGCTTTGCTCGTTCATTTTAACATTATGTAGTGTACAGAGATCTTCCGTTGACTCCTTAGAAGAAAGAGGCGATGTGTTGACCATCATTGTTGTGTCCATGTACTTTGGAACTCGATATATCATGTTTGAAATAATAAATATAACAAATTCAGATGTAGGCTATGGAGTTATTTACTGGGTTAATCTTTATTGCTTCCCTTCCCAGTTGTGAACTATTTCACTATACCATATATACTGGCATTGGTTTTATTCAGATTAAGATTAATTTTGAGCCAAACAAGCTGGATATGAAGGAAATGTGATTTTGTAGCGACGCAATTCCTTGATAACTTTGTAACACAGTATGATAGGTGTGGCGACTAGAAAGACAAGTCAGTATTATAACCAGCACACGATAATAATAGGGAGGCAGCCTCCGTGAGGTGGATGCCATACGTCCCAGACCACAGCTGGTGCTTCTCTGGGCCGCCGCACTCGCTCGCTCGCTCCGGCCATGCCGCACCTCTTCCCGTTGTCGTAGTTGTAGTTCATCGTGGGCGAGTTCGGCGGCAACGAAGTCAAACTGAATGTCACATTTTTGCACTATTTGTTCAAAGGGGCCTTAAGATAACTGTTAACCAAGTCATTATAGGGTGCCCCTTATGGCTTCTTCTATCTAACTTTATCTAATATATGTACATTATATCTTCTAGCCATTCCACCGGCATTCGAAGTTGCTCATGTTACTCATGTATAGTATGAATTGTGTTTAATGTCAATATTATTTAATGTACATGCTAACTAATCTATGACTCGTAAAAATATATTAATCCAGGACTACCATGGCGCACATATCCTTCATAATATCTTTGTCGGTGAACATCTGGCACAACTCTCATGCGCCTCAGTTTTCACCAATCAATCTAGATACTTGTCCCCAAGAACGTCGCGTGTAACTCGATTGTTTGTCACGCAACACGAAGCGATGGGATGCATGAATTTTACATTGTAAATATGTATCTCGGTTGATCGATGGAACAAAAGGACAAAGAAATACATGTGTCATCTGGTCGATGGCCTGGTCAAGGCAATGCAGACCTTCCGTAAAATTGAGGGTCATGCACCTACCTCGGAAGGTGAATTGATTCAGGACCACTCCCTCTGCTTGGTCTTTGCTCATCCTCTCATTACCACCCAATGTGAACTATATATAGCCCAATGTTAGCCACAACGAGGAGAAAGCAGACCTTGCATATTGCATCAATCATGGCGATGAAGAAACTCTCGTTGTTCATGGGGCTGCTCATGCTTGTGTTGTTTCCAGTGCTGTCGCGACAAGATGGTTTTGATCAACGGGTGACATTGCAAGAGACTAAGAGTAGTGTAGCCACATTGACACTTGATGCCAAGCTCTCCATAGAAGAAGCCTCAAGGCTCGGTAATAGCATTGACCCAGACACTATCTTTGGTGGTGAAGATGGCTTGTACAAGAACATCAGTGAGTGCATTTCCAACATCCCCGATGATAACATTAAATGATACTCCCTCAAATGGATGTAGCTAGCACCAAGTTAGTGCTAGATACTCCCTCCGTCCGAAAAAGTTTGTCCCTCAAATGGATGACGAAGGGCTGGGCTTACCTTTTCCAATGAACACCTTCTCATGGAACACTGTTCCGGGCTTTAGGCTAAGCACATACTCCCTCCGTCCGAAAAAGCTATGTTCCGTGAGAAGGTGTTCATTGGAAAAGGCAAGTCCTTCGTCACACTAAAGTCTGATCCCTCCAACCCTGCTGTTATCGTGTGGAATGATACCTCCATGACCAAGGGCAAGGATGGCATGCTCCTGGGCTATAGTGGTAGTAGCACTGTTACCATAGAGTCTGACTATTTCATTGCCTATGGTATTATCATCAAGAATGATGCACTTCCTGCCAAGGCGGGCGGCAAACAAGTGTAGGCCACTGCATTCCATGTCATGGGCACAAAGGCAATTTTCTATAACTGCACCATCGAGGCCGGCCAGTGAGCCTTGTATGACCATGAAGGGCTCCACTACTTCAAGGCCTCTACAATCAAGGGAAGTGTTGACTTTATCTTCAGATCCGCATGATCATTGTATGAAGACTGTAGCATCATCTCTACTAACAAGGATATCACCGACATGGAAGTGGCACAAGAGGGTCGGGCCAGCGAGAGCCGTATCAACAGTGAGAGCGGTTTCTCCTTCAAGAATTGTACCATCAAGGGTGAGGGGAAACCAGTATTCTTAGGAACGGCATGGGGGAACTTCTCGCAGGTTGTGTACTCTTCCACTGAGATGGACAGTGAAATCGTTCCCATCAGATGGGGAAAGGGGAATATGCAAAAAACATGAAAATTAAAGGGGAATATGCAAAAGCCTAAGAGGTACTTATATCCCTTTTCCCATTTGACGACGGGCGTGGGTACGATTTCACTTTTGTTTCTCCGCCCTTGACATCCGCACTGAGCCCCTCTCCCTCGACCATCTCTTTGCCCTCATGTCCAACTTCGATCAGAGGGTCGAACTATTCTAGGGCGCTGATGGCAACTTCAAATTGTCCGCTAATGCCGCTGCTCGTGGTGGCCGTGGTCCACCCAAGGGCTACCATGGCAAACCGCGAAGTAACTCTGGTGGATCGCGCGACGGCGGTGGCGCTGGTTATAACCAGCAGGGAGGAGGTGCCGGCTACAACAGGCCATGACAAGGTATTGACGTTAAACCAAATCTTTCAGTGGCGACACAATTCCTTGATAACTTTATAACACTGGCTGAGTATGCTGTGGCAACTATAAAGTTGAACTTAATATTATAGCAAACGGAATCACAATGCCAACTTAGCATAACTGCAAATTATCTTACCTTACTAACACTAGCAAATTAAATGGCAACACATAATAACCTAATAACTGAAGAGTATAACAAATTAAATTGCATTAATCTCATCACATAGCCTAATAGTACGACATAGTACATCAAGTTCAGTCTTGTTCTCTTGTCTGTACGTTGAGGTAGAGGATTGCTCAGTTTACGAAGAGAGCAAATAATTCAGAAAGAAGCACATCCATTATATATAGCCTGACAATTCAGCTCAACACCTAAAATTATGAGTGAATATCCATGCTCTCGAAACAAACGGTTGATACGACAACAAAATCATCAACATTTTGCTTTGTTGCCAAGTAATAATGGGTTTGCCGACCAAAAGAAAAGAAAGAAACCGCACTGTCAACCAGTCATATCCAGCAACAGTTGCACATGACAACTGATTTTTTTTGTCTTTCAGAAAACAGCTGCAGAGGACAAGAGCAACCAGGGACCATCACGGCACAGATCAAACAAATAATCTTCTTTCTTTATAAAAGGGAGCCATTAGTAATTTTTGGTTGTATGAACATTTTCACTTGATGTTCTTACTTTTTTTATTTGTTGCAGAAGGCCAAACTTACTCTTTTTTATGGTGTGCAACTAAGTGTGTAACTAGGTTATATATGAAAACCTTCTGATGAGAATGGTTGGATGCTGGTGGTTGACATGGCGACCGAGGAGCTCCACATGCATCGTTTCCCGGTCGAGGACAACGAGTACTTCCTGGCCTTCGATCCGCTGGTGAACTTGTGCCGTGCCCTGCATATGGTGGGCCCTCGCTCGAAACTCCAGTTCTGGGTTATGTCACTGCCACCGGAGAACCAGTGGGCCGAGTACGACGACAACAAGCTATGCTGGGATCTGAGCTACAGCTTCTACACCGACGACGATCGGTGGGTCACCTCGACGAGCACCTGGTTTGACGATGGCAAGAATGCGTTGTGCTTCAGATGTGGTAGTTTTTAGTATGACTGAAGGTTTCAACTCTTCTTATTTCATACCTTCTGTTTGTACTTCTGCTATTGGTGTTTAAATATGTCTGTAGTACTTATGCAAGAATTTGTCTTTGCTTATGGCAGTTGATGGACTGGATGGTTCATACAAACTACAAAGGGTAGGAACATGTGGTACACTAACCAAATAATTCGTCTGGATCTCATCTACAAAGTGAGTGGCCTTGCGACAGATGAACAATAGTTTGACGGTCTTCCCGAATCCCAATCCACCAAAATCCATAGAACCTCTGGGGTACTTCTGAACTGTATTGCTCATCCAAAAAGCAAGAGAAGGCAACAGACCTTTGTTGCAAGATGGATGAGCTTGACATCTCATCCAGTACTCTGCCCATCAACAATCTGATGTCCCTTTACATGAAGTTAGGCCAGCATAAGAAGGTCTGTAACCTGTTTGAGGACGAAGAATGTTAAACCGGATAACCTCACGTTCTGCATCCTGATGACCAGATGTGCGGCATTGAACAAGATAGATGCCGTTGAAGAAGTTTTAAAGTAAATGGAAGAAAATGATGGGGTTCTAGGGTGGTCTGCCTTCCACCTACTAGAGTGCTGGTTTGGTTGAAATTGCAGAGTCTTTACATCGGCGATGAAGTTTCTTCTGATTCCTTCTACTCCCTCCGTTCCTAAATATAAGTCTTTTTAGAGATTACAATATGAACAACATATCCGTATGTTGTTCATATTGTAATCTCTAAAAAGACTTATATTTAGGAACGGAGGCAGAATAGCAGAAAGCAGATATTATGTGAACGAATACCAGAAAGCATTGCAAGAAGCAGAACTAGGCCAGAGCAAAGATGTTTTTTTTTTCTATTATTACAACTTGTACTCTGAGGGGGGCTTTATCCTCATTTTTTTCTTTTTCCTATTTGCCTTTCTTCTGTATGTATTGGCTGCTTCAGACTATGCTACTACAGGATCGTTTCCTATTCTGTCTCTGCGTGCAATCAGTTCCCAACTTCCCATGCTCGTGCCTGTGAAGAGCAGATGAAAACCACAAGCAAGAAGCAGATAACAAAGATTGTACTAGCAATGTTCCTAGTAAAAACATGCCTAAAATCCAAGGGAATATACCTTCCTTTACTTCAACCTCCGTTGGGCTGGGTGCAGAGGTCCGAGACAATGAATGAAATCTAAAAGAAACACACCGACTTTGATTTTTCAGTTAACCTAGTTCAGCTCTGTTCTTATGCTCAACATCCCCCTGCGGGGCGGCTAAGGGGCGGTTTCCCACACGAGGCGGCAACAGTCGAGCTTTTGCAATTCATGAAGATGAAGTTCATGTTACTGTCGTCGGTTACTCCCCAACATAAGTCCAGGTCCAGCCCTCTCGTCTGTACGTCGAGGTTGAGAATCGCACAACGTATGAACTGATGACAGCAAATAATTCATAAGAAAGAAAGAAGCACGTCTGATTATCAGACTTTGTTTGCCTTCCTTCTTTTGTTGCTGTTTCAGCAGACTAATTCCTTTTTGTAGATATATAGATGGGCCGTTTCAGACTTTCGGTACTGGAGCAAGAATGTCTCAAAACAAGGAAATATACACTCGAACTTCGATTGGGCTGGGTGCACTAGTACAGATAATATCACTCGTGTTGCTAAGAAAGACACGGCCCATAATCGGATAGTATTTTCCTGATCGGGTCAAAATCGGTCACATGCCTGACGGGATGCGTATGTAGATTTGATTCCTAGTCCGATCAAGTAGGCTTTTGGAAAGGAACGATCAAAGATTTCCCTAGTTTTGTTTTTTTAACTTATTAGGGCATGTACAATGGTTGATAAGATAGTCTTATCTTAAGTCTTGCATATGATTTAGAGATGATAAAACTTTTTATCTACAATGGGTCATCTCTTAGCCTTATCTTCAATAACTAGCAATTCCTAAAAATATGGTGAGACATATTGTGCTAAGAGATCACCTCTTGTCTTCTCTTAAATAAGAGAAGACAAGCCTTTTCTATGAGTTCTCTCTCCTTCATGTCATCATCTATCCTACGTGGCACTTCTAAGATAGCACCATTGTACATGCCCTTAAAGATAAAGATTTTGCTAAGTCGGTTTTCCTAGTTGTAACCTATATATAAGTGGTTCGTGTCCTCCTCGGTTTCATCTAGTTTCGCCGCCGCTTAGCAGTCGTCGATCGATCTAGGTTTCGACGATGCGGAGGAGGCGAAGGCGACAACGAGCTCCGTCGCTGGAATCCGCAGACATTATCCGGGAGATCCTGCTCAAGCTGCCCACCAGGAGCGTCACTCGCTGCCGCTGCGTCCCCAGGCTCTGGCGCGATGTCGTCGCCGACCCCACCTTCCGCAGACTCCACGCCGAGGCCGAGGCCGCCGGCCACCTCCCCGTCACGTCGGAGGCCCTGCTCGTCATGGAGACCCGTGAGGATTGCAAGCCCGACGAGGCCAGTTTCTTCTGCGTCTCCTCGTCCAAGACAACGCCCATGCCCCACCGAGTCGTCATCCCCAGCGGCTACAGCCTCTCCAGCGTGTGCAATGGCCTACTTTGCTTCGCCCTCGACTCCGCCGCCGAGGTGCCGGCATTCATCTGCAACCCTCTTACGGGCGAGACGGCGATCCTTCCCATGGCGGCGTCCAAGTGGCACCGGAAAGGCCCTACCATCTACCATCAGTTCGCCTTGGGGTTCAGTCCTTCCACCAAGGAGTACAAGCTGTTCCGAAGCAGAAAGACAACATTTCATTGTGCCAGCCTGCTCTCACCTTGGCAACACCACAATCGCCTTGGTGTGCCGAAGCAGAAAGACAACATTTCGAGCGTAAATTGTTGCTTTCATTGTGCCGACACGAATGAAAACATCACGTATGTGCTGAGTTATCTCAAACTGCCGGCAAGTATCAACACGAGAACACCTCTTGGCAATGCAGGATCGAACCCGCCATAGCATCTCATTCCTAGTTGCATTGCATTAATGTTACTTATCACTTTTCTATTGGTAGCAGTAATATTGTTTTAGCCGTTCTTTAGTGGTAGAGCTGATGGGGGAATTGTGTTTCCCTTTCGACATTCTTTATTAGTAGTAGATGGAAATTTTGTCAACTGACAGTGATAACTAGTGTTATTTCCACACACTCCATCTCATTAAAAAAGAAGAAGAAAAGAACCTTGGCCGTGCAGATTTCGTTGTTTAACTGAATTGCAGTGTATGGAAGCAGAACTCTTTAGGTTGCGTGAATTGATGTTCCCTGTCCACTTCCATTTGCTAAATACAGTTTCCTACCCTAGTAGTGGGTCCGATGATTGCAACGCGTCTATGATGCGGTTTTGATTTCTTGAACATGCTCCCTCTCTAGTCGATGCTGAATCGCTTCTATCGACAGCAGTGTCTGTTGGAGTTCATTTCGTTTAGCTTTGGTGCCAGAAACATCTGTTGCACATCTGTTCCTCTTGTTAGTTTCCTGAAACACAGACCCTTTTCTGTTCCCTCTTTTACGAAATGATAGAATGCTGACTTCGATTTGGAAGAATCTTTAGTAACTTGTCATCCTGGTTCCGGTGTAGTTCAAAGTTACACACCAGACCTCCACACGCACCTTTCCCTGATTCCCTCCTGGAAACAACAGACGACGAAATGGACGGTATGATCTACATCGGCGAATCGTTTCAGGCTTATAATATACGGTTTTGCTAAAGCACATCTAAGATGTGCCCTAAGTATTAGACATTTAAGTCCTAAGCCACTAATTTTAGGTGGAGATTCGTGCGGGTATTTTTCTATTCTTTTTTTCTTTTCCTTTCCATGTTTGCTTGAGTATTTCCTATGTCTATAATTCATGCTTAATCGCTGTGATATACTGGTTATATTTGCCGCAGCATATGATTCCAGGAAGGAAACGGATTGGGGGTTCTGTTGCAAAGGAAAGATACGACCCAGAATCGGCTACTTCTTTCCTGATCGGATCGAGCCAATGAGAGACCCCTCCTATCCGTCAGGACCAAATGGAAGGGGAATGATCATGATTCCTAGTCCTAGTCCGACTCAAATTGAAAGGGAACGATCATGATTTCCCTGGTTTATTATCAAGCAAGGTCGTTTGCCCCGTCGTGTGCAAGCTGCTCGTCCGATCGTACTTGATGACTAGATCGTTGATGGTGCGCGTTGTTGCGCCCGTATATTTTGTCTCTTAGTTATTAAGGATATAAAGTAATTTGTATATATTTGTTTGGAATGCTTTGAAGTATCATGCTTTGTTGTAGCTTATGCTTGTCTCCTTCATTTAAAAAAAATAGTGATACGTAATTGAAGAAGAATCTTTTAGGCTATCAAGAAAGTAATGTTATGAGCTTTTCTTTTGTTAGGTCGAATATTTTTTTCTTTTTGAGGTTTAGGTCAGATATACTTGGTTTGGCTTTCTCGTATCCTGTGCTTATCTCCTTCGTTTAAAAAAATGACATATGTAATTAAATGAGAATCTTTTAGGCTATCGTAGTGCTGTGAGCTTTTTTCTTTGTTTCTTATTAGGTCGAATATACTTGGTTTGAGCTTGGGTTTCAACTGTGTGTGCTTCGAATTAGGGCAGCTGGTACATGTTTTGTGATAGATCGTGGCATCTTTTGGCTCACACTGTCTCGAAGTGTAGTGTTTTGAATTAGGATGGTTCTTGGATATGTCGTTGATAGTTCCTGGACTCTTTTGGCTCAAGATGGCAGCTTTGCTGCCTACGGTTTGGCGGCTGCTATCTGTCTTGTTTTTAACTCGGTTGGTTGTTGTGCGAAGGGTTAGCCCGCCACTATTCTTTGGATAGCGTGGTAGAAAGTATTCAATGTATATGAGGGTATGAAAGGCACTAGCCATAGATCTGGCTGGCTTTCCAGAGAGCGAGAAATAGGCGTTCGGAGGACAAGCGGGCCTAGGTTGGATGACGTGCCTTCTGACTTGATGTGGACGCGTCAATCGCTGTAAGTTACATGGTGGAACTTCTTTTTCGAGAATATATGCTGAGCGGCTTGTCAGAGTTCTCTGCAAAGAGACCTCCTCACTAGCCGTCGAATGCAAACGGTCATACCACATGGCATCTATTTGCCGTGTTTGGCTCTCGACGTATGATGTTTTGCCCGAGTAGTGTGCTTCCTTCGCCGTGTACTTTGTCTTTGCTACTTCGACTCGGCAGCAACATCTCGTTGCCGTGTGCATTCATATATTTTTCAGCCATATCTCGTTGCCGAATGCAAATGGTCATATATTTTTCTAAGCCAATTTTATTGTCGTGTACGATTTAATATAAAAAGAATTTATGCTATAATTTTATACTTGTCTATAATTCATTTGGTCACGCTATAATTTTATTTATTAGATTTTCAGTAACATAGCTTGTACAATTAACCATATAATACTATTACTAAATATGATTGTTACTCTTTGTTTTATTGTTTGTTTCTAACGTCGAGCATTGCAAAAGATATTTGCATCATGCTAGATTCAAAACCATAGTTAGTTTAAAAAAAGCCATGCTAGTATTTCTTTTGCTTGGTGGGAAATGTTCCTTAAAAAGGTTCTTAAACCATGTAATCTTATATGTGATAAAAATAATAAAAGGATTATGTCTTGTATATATAATTATGAGTTATATAATATCCACTAATATCTTGATAAAAATATTTTAAGTATATGGTGAACAAGTTTCTAGTTTATGGTTCATTGGTTATATATAGCTAAATGAAAAAACTGTAAGAGCATGGGAGTTGTTTATGAAGGTTTCATAATCAAACCGTTGGCATGTTGCTTTATTATTTATTCATGGTAAAATGTGCCTTTCATATTCATGTGAGTTCACTAATCACATGGTAATCACACGCGCATGTGAGTGTGTGTTGTGTACTTTGTGCCACAATAGAAATGAATATCAAAAGGTTGTGATTTGATTGTAATTCTATTACCTTTTCACATGTACAATTTGGTTACCTGATATGCACATGGTATTAACTTTATATACATGTGCTCCCAACTGTTTCTCAAGTGAACACAATGTAGTCCACATTTCATAAAGGAAATGTATTATTTATTAAATTGGGGTATCTACTGATGAAACAAGGTAGAGGTCATGGCAGCCAAGCAAGATAAACGGACTAGCTAAGGTAGCATGCAAGACAATATAGTTCATAGAAGAGAGGATAGCCTCCTATCAAAATAGTCGGCCTACCTTTAGAGTGGTTTGTTCCAATATGATGCACTCTATTGGTCCATGGTGAGTGGACTTTTTACTGTAAGTTGATTATTTTATTATTTATTTATTTAATTCGTGAGACTTATTAGCGTAATGCATTACATAGTTATCATATTGGCAAAGGCTTCTGCAGTTCCACTCTCGGAGCTCAGGGTGGTGGCCTGTTTGCCCAACTTGTGGGCCGCCATGCAATAAGAAACTATGCCATCCATTGGACTAATGAGCAATTTTGGAATATCTTTAATGAAGTATAAATTAATGACAAGTGTGGTAGCAAAACTTATTAAACTAGATGATTCCCCCGCGCGTTGCAGCAGGAATTAGTAGCTCAAAGTTTCTTGAAATACGATTAAAAACATGAGACAATTAACCAAATCAATCATTGTTATGAATAATGATGACTCCTTATTGTTTTTATTTCATAAAAATGAAAATGCATATTTATATGAAAGTGATCACATGGTTTTAGAATAGAATCCACACTATAAAAACGATTAAATACTGTTACCAGTATATATTTTGTCAGGTTTTTTAAGAATAGCACGTCTTAAATATCTTGTAAAATAGAACTTACAGAATATTAACCAAAATAATCGTTTGCAAGAAAATAGTATTGGGCATATAATCAAAGCTAGCACTTCCCTTGCAGACACCTGATTCAATCTACAATGTTATAGTAGGCTAGAACCAATCTTCAACAGTGTATGTTCTTGAGAAAAGAAGCTACCATTTCGTAAAGCAGTATGCTGGCATGCCACAGAGCAATTAAAATATCATAATCACACTACAGAGTTAGAACTTGCCGAACATTAACCAAAAGAATCATAATAAAAGAGTATTGGGCAAATAATCAAAGCTATCGGTTCCCTTATAGACACCTTCATTCAATCTACAATGTTAAAACAAACTACACCTGGTATGCTTCAAGAAAGGATTACAATCTTTAGAGCAACTCTAGCAGACCCCGTATCCCGCCGGCCCGCAAAACGCGTTTGCAGTTCGCGAAAAACGGCCTTTGCGGGCCGGCAAGGACGGCCGCAGTGCAGACCCCCCAAACGGACCCGTATAAAAGTATATTCGCGGAATATGCTTTTATACCGGTCGGCTTTGCGGCGTCTGCTCTTGCACCGCTGCATCCCGCATCTCATCGGCCGCAAATATCAAATCCAACATAATACAACAAACGAAAGCAAACTAAATAATTATTCAAATCCAACATAATACAAAAATCATCCACATTACAATAATTATTCAAATGAGCGAATCAAACTTAAATAATGCAATACAAAACTTGTGATGAATACAAATACAAATAAATACAAAAATGAGTCACTGTCCAGCCATTTGCCAATGGTGCTCAATGAGATCCTCCTGAAGTTAAAAGTGTGTGTTTGCATTTTCAATCTCCTTGTATATCTGAAAAAAGCTCTAATGCGGTTAGGGTCTCTAGCTGGTTTGACACGGCTACCCACATTGTCGTAGAAGAATTTCAAGTTCATTCCTCTCTCATCTTCAAGAATCATATTGTGAAGGATAACACAGCATGTCATGATATTTTTCAAGGTTCTCTTATCCCTAAAATGAGCAGGACCACGGACAATGGCAAACCTAGATTGCAAAACACCGAATGCTCTTTCAATGTCTTTTCGGGCTGCCTCTTGCACCCTTGCAAATTCACAGTGTTTTTTAGTTTTGGGATCTTTGATGCTCTTGACAAATGTGCACCAAGTAGGGTATATACCATCTGCAAGATAGTACCCTTTTGTGTATTCATGCCCATTGATAGTGTAGTTGCAAGCAGGAGCATCACCACTAGCAAGCCTAGCAAACAAATGAGACCGTTGCAACACATTGATATCATTGAGAGTGCCCGGCATACCAAAGAAGCAATGCCAAATCCATAAATCCTCGGATGCTACGGCCTCTAGCACATTGTTGCATCACGAGACTTGCGACAATACATTCCTTGCCATGCCTTTGGGCAATTTTTCCAAGTCCAATGCATATAATCAATGCTACCTAGCATGCCAGGCCAGCCTCTCCTCTCATTAGATGCCATGAATTTCTTTGTGTCATCCTCGTTGGGTGCCCGAAGATACTCAGGACCAAAGACACGGATGATCACTTTTGCAAATCTACGCACTGACTCAATTGTAGTATCTTCACCAATGCGAAGGTACTCATCGGCATAGTCAGCCGGAACGCCATATGCAATCACCCGCATAACTGCGGAGATTTTTTGATATGCACTAAATCCCTTTAAGCCCGCAACATTTCTTCTTTGTGTAAAATACCAGCATTTTCCTTGCAAGGTTGAACAATTTTCACAAAGAGGGATCGGCGCATTCGGTACCTTCTCTGGAAGAGGTGCGGTGGATATGTAGGATTCTCCGCGAAGTAGTCTTGCATCAACATCTCGTTCCCAAGATGGCGATTTCGAGGAATGCAAAGACGCCCGACGGTCGATCCTCGCCTCCTCTTCCGGTTCTCGTCTTCGTGCTCCTTCACGGCAAGTGCCATCACTAATGTCTGCTGCCGAAAGGTCGCAAGCATGGTCTCAACATCCGAGTCGCCCGAATCGTCCGAATCGGAGAGCAAAAACTTCTCGCACGGGGTCAATTCTATCTACATGCATACCGGCGCCGGCGTGTCAATCAACTATACCGCTTGCAAAATATCACAAAACAAACACTAACCGGGGGAGGATGCGGCGGGTGATCCCGGGCGGCGACGAGGGGCGGGCTCGACGGTGGTTGATCCCCAGCGGCGGCAGCGATGAGGGGCGGCTCTTCTCGCCGGATCCGGGCGGGTCGGTGCAGCGTATCGGCGCGGGAGGTGGGGGACGGCCCCGAGGCGTGATTCCGCCAGCAGATTTGGCCGGAATCGCCGGCGGCGGACTGGCGGAAGCAAGGGCGATCGGCGGCGGAAGAAGGTGGGGAAAAGGCGCGGGCTGAAATGTCCCTCCCGCCAACAACTTCTCTGTGATGCAGGGCACCGCAGCGGCGAGGGGGAAACCCTCGAATACGCGGGTTGGGGCCGAGATTTGCCGCGCCCCTCAAAAAAATTTGCGGGCCGGGGCGGGATGCGTTGTCTGATCGGACAAGTTTTTTCGCCCCGGCCAGCATTTTGGCGGTTATTTTGCGGGTCGGGACGGGATGCGGGGTCTGCTAGAGTTGCTCTTAGTTGTGTGATATATATGAGCCATTCTTGGGAAGAGAAGCTAGTCTGCCATTAAGGAAAGCAGTATGTCGGCAATGCCACAGAGAAATTAAAATATCGTAATCACACTACAAAGTTCTACACATAAACCAACATGAGATGAAGCAAGGTATTATGAGGCAAAAAATGGTAGTTTTTCTTTCAGTTGAATTGCAATTTCTTCAACTACGGAATACCAATATAGCAATATCACAACCCTACAAAAAAATCATAACCCTACAGAGTAAAAACCTCCCAAGCAACAATAATCAGTGTGAAACAGTGTAACGTCCAGTGGCACGACGGCCGCTGCGGCTGACGAGGATAGGCTATAGTTCAGGAGGCGCGCCGAGTCGACGATCAGCTCGGCCGAAAACACGGTAGCTCGACCAACATGCCCAGGAGCTCGCGCATGCACCACACGACAGTCTTACCCCGTACGCGGCAGGGGCAGTGTCTTCCGCTGGGCGGCGGCCCGACAATAGGGGAGTGTGACTTGGAAGACAAAGAACTAGACACAAGAAATTCAAACGCAAGCATCTTCATGAGCAGGGCTAATTTGAACTTCCTGAAGCGCCTCCAATAGATTGATCAACCGAATAAAACCTGCAATGGTGAGCTGACCTTTGATGTCCCTAAGCCATCGGCCATCAATCAGGGATTCCTCCATTGTGCGTTTGGCCTCGATGGAATCTGGAACAACGACAACTACAACACGGGTGAGGACAGAAGGCAGAGGGGCTCACAGGAAGATCATCATATATTGCCGAGGGAACTGAAGAGGATGGAGGAGGAAAAGAATGGGCAAAGGAGAAGACAAGTGTTAGTGTGTGACAATAAATGGCCATGTTGTTCGCTCGTACAGCCTAGGTCGAAGAAAAGCCATCATGGAAATACATGTAGTACACCATTCTGTCCTCTTAATATAAATGAAAAAATGCTGACATGGCATGTAGTGAGGTGGATAGGCTGCATGTCAAGAGAAATATGATAAGGGATAGGCTGCACTATATAGGTATTATAGATATGCGATGCATTGCACCAGGATTTCTATTTCATAGCGAATTTTCTGTCTTCTTGTTAAGTCGTTTCCATTTCTTTGTTGATGAAGCTAGGTTTTGTTGATATCTTATGTCCAAATGTCAGGCACATTAGACCCATTTGCTCCCCTGTTTTGAGTAAAGTCAGGTCTTCATTTTTTCTGTCCAAATCCTATGGGTGCACGTATGACTCACATAAAAGTCTGTTATGAATCTTGCAGTTCTGGTCTTGGGAGCTGACCGGACCAATATCCAGCACCAAGTTGCCACCTTGCTGGCATTCCAAACCAGCTTAGCTATACCAAAATCGGTTTGGTCTTGCGTGACACGACAGGTTACGAGTACCTTTTCAGCACTGTGGGAGACTAGAAGATATCTGATTGTTTAGCGCATGCAAGATGATGATGGAAAGGAATGACTCTAGGTTGGTTGGTTATTTTACATGCGAAATGGGCTACCATATTTTACATGCACAATGCTTCAGTCCGTGACTATCCTAGTTTTCTTGAAACGCTGACCCTTTCTTGTCTCTTCTCAGAAGGGATGACATGCTGACCATTGAAGAAAGAACCTGTCACAGCCAACGTTACACGCTTTCAGAGTACGCACCTTTCCCTGCCGTGAACATCAGACGAAATGGTCGGTCTGGTCTGCATCAACGAACCCACAGTTTCAGGCGTATAATGATTCCGTTGCTGATTCTGGCATATGTCGTGTGCAGCTCAAGCTATCGTCCAGCCTCCATTCATCAGGTCAAACTCAACGGGCGAACGGAGGAGGAAGAGTCCAGCGTAGGAAGGCTCCGGTGCCCCAGGTCTGTCTTCACTCCGGCCCGCCGTTACTGTCGGTATTGATCGATGCGTGGCGCCAAAGCGAAGCGAAGGCCGGCCGATCGTGTGGGTGGCGAACTGTAGCACTGCATTCCTGGCCAGCCATGGGCACGGGCACTGCACCCGGTCGGTGGCCGTTGCCGGCTTGCCGCTATCCATCACTCGCGGGCTGTGGCTCCGCGTCTGCCGGTTACATAGCACCATTCCTCCGCAAGCATCGCCCATGGCACAACGCCTATCTATCACGAACTGATCTTTTTTCTGTGCAGCGGCAGCGGTGGTTCATGCGGAATGGGCGCGTTCGGGCACCGGGGCACACGAGCAGCTAAACGCGGCCAGAAGTAACACGTCTGACGCTCCACCAGACCACATCACCCGACCGGTTGGGTCGCGCGGGGAAGAGAAGCGTCTCTCTGCCCGGCAAAGCAAGCGACGTGCCCTTGCCTCCGGCGCGCCGTTGCCTCTGCTCCCTCCCTCCCGCGCATGGGTTTTTGTTGGGTGGCGTTCACGGTGAGCAGCCAAGGGGTTACAAGAGGTTGGAAATCATTAGAGTACTATGATCTATCTACACAGGCGTTACAAGAGCAGCCAAGGGGTTACAAGAGCAGCCAAGGGGTTACACATGCATGTTTTCTGCACAGGCGTCGACATGATCTATCTACCTAGGTACGCTACCTATATACTAGAGTAGATGCTACGACACGGGTAGTGAGCCACTAGCTAGCAACAGCCTTGATCGGGTTGCGATCGTGACATCGTGTGGGTGAAATTAACGTAGTTGCCATGCAAATTTACCCTAAGCTTGGACAATGACCTGCTACTCCGTAGTTGTACAATTTTTCCCATGAGATGGGATCATTTAAACCGCGATTAGTGCATCGGACCAAGATTCTAGTATATCGCTTAGTTTCAAGGGTGGTAACCCGCACCAACACTGTACTCGGCATGTGACAGTAACTCATCAGTGCGAACGGTAACTTGGTCCTGTCACATGTGTGAGCTGCGGTTGGGTGCAAGCTTTGCACCTAGCAGGACTATTGGTGTACGATGAGCCGTGGAAAAGCACGATCTCAAGCTTGTGTTGTGTGCGTGGAGATCAATCAAGTGTCGTCTCAGTGGTTGAGAACTAATCACTGGTCCTAATATGGTTAACAGCACCATAAATATCTTCGTATGGCTCATTTTCAAGGAAAAAAAGATCTTCAAAGATACGTTCACTTCACAAAAGCTAGTCAAAGTGTTCGCTCGTTCCGTCTATCAACTTGTTATATACTACTACCTCTCTAACTTAATGTGAGACGTTTTTACAGTTCTGCTAACTTACATAGTAGTAAGCAATCGAAACTATCTTATCTTAGAAAAAAAAGACTTAATTGTTAGGTCTTTCCCAATGCTCAACCATAGAGCATGGTTAATGGTATAGCCAGCTGCTCGCTATATGTTGTTGTCACTATATCTATAGTCAATTATATAGCCAGGATGTATAATAGATAGCTATAGATATACTACTATGGCTCGTCTTACACTTTCACAAAATTTCTAGGAGCATGCTCCAGCTGGATGTTAATCTACAGTCCGCTTCTCTTATTCCTCCTCTTCTCTCCTCCAACTCAACAACAATATATTATTTAAATTCATATGACCCGTTTACATCACCTTATTATAATTGCTCATATGCAAAGTGTGAAGACCGTCAAGTAGCTTATGTGCTTAGATGAGAGAGAGTAGTACTATCTGTGTATAATGTGTTTAGGCCTCTTCCAATCCATATGTGCTTAAATAAGATGCTAAGTGCATGAAAGAGCGTATCAAATTACAGGGAGCCGGAGTCCGTGGCGCATATTCTCTTCAAGTGCAGATTCTCATGCGGGTGTTGGAGGCCGTCAAGGGATGGCTCGGTGCCTCGGAGTTACGCCTTGAGCTCTGGGCGGCTATGCCTTCGGTGCATGCTTGGTGGAACGACGTGGTCCTCACGAAGGGGCACACGAGGAAAGCTATCACCAGCACACTCATGCTTGGGCGTTGTGGAACGAGAGGAATGCACGGGTTTTTCGCAACAAGTCGACGCTTCCTTCCATTGTCTTCGCTCATGTTAGGGCCGAAGCTGGGTCGTGAGTCACCGCTGGTGCCAAACATTTGGGTTCCATGATGCCGCGAGAGTAGGCTTTTGATGCTTTGATGCATTTGTTGAGGAGTAATGCCCTCGCCTTTAAAAAAACCTTGTCACCCTTCTTCTTTATTAATGAGATAAGATGAGGCAAATTTTTTGCCTCCGTCGGAAAAATGTCCATGCACGTTCTCCATCCTGTGCATTAAGAACATCTTAGAACTCTCGTGTGTGTAGGATGGTACTGGTACTACTCGTCGGCGGACACTCATCACTGCATAACAGCCCGTACTAATCGTACGTGTGTGTGCTTGGCATGCACGTGACAGTAGCCCCGTCCTGCCGTGTGAACCCTGGTTGAGTGCAAACCATATTTGTGTACGATGAGCCGTGGAGAAGCGCCATACGATCGATGCTTGTGTGCCGGAGATCAATCAATCACATGTCACGAACAGATGAAATACAGTATATAGCAGCGGGTGAGAAGTACGTACTGATCGGCGATCTTAGTCTAGCTAGTAATAATGATCAAAGTCCTATAAATGCTCCCCTAGTCACGATCCGCATGAGCTGGTCAAAGCGTGTTCCAGCACGTTCGTTCTGCTCGCGCATCGTTCGAGTCTAGTCGCTTGTCACCTCAGCATACGAATGACCGAACGATTGTTATCTCACGGATTTCCATCTACTCAACCACTCATGCCAGTCTGGCTATATATTGTTTGTGTGCTGCGAATATGAGGAATATGTGAGATTGACATGGAATGTCGCTTTAGTTGCTCAAGAAAAAACAAGGGTTGCCGAAAAGGTATAGACCTGCCTAGGTGGCTATGTTGTTATGAGGACAATACAAATGGACATAATTCGTGGCCCACAAGTAAATATTCCTCCATTCTGATAGTTGGACCTGGTATGCCCATAATATGTTCTACCTGAATTTGTGAGGAAACAGAGATCTTACGTCAGTTCTACCTGAACTTTATGCTTCGTGGCCCACAACAAATAGCCCATAATATGTTGTCATGTTCATCCTGATAGTTGGACCTGGTATGCCCATCTTCCTCCATTCTTCCCCATATTTAGTCGACAAACTTTCCATGTGCTTACTTTCCGAGGGGCGCTGGAAAGCACATGTCTTCTTTCCTTTTGTAGCACAAAGAAATAATAGAGGTAGAAAGGAAGAAAATGAGAAATAAGCAAAAAAAAAAAAGGTGGCATGTTCCTGGTATGTGCCTTACATATTGGGCCCACAGTGCTACTTTCCATTCTAATGAACATCAGTCCATCCCAAAAATGTGCGTTAGATAGGTTATTTAATATAGACGCCCAATTTTGGCCCATCGGAGGTGACTAGTTGTGGAATGGTGTTTCTATATTAGCATCAATCTTTTTTTTTTTTTTTAAAAGGAGGATGACCCCCGGCCTCTGCATCTGGGAGATGCATGCGGCCATTTTATTAATTATTCTCGAGGACCTTACAAAGTAGTACAACAATATGCCTGAATTCGTCATCTTGGCAATATCTGCCGCTACTCCAATCCATATGATGAATGGGTGAGAGTTGGGCCAAATACCCAGACCTCTCACCTAAGCCTAACATCTAAAGCCGGAGGCCCCGACCGAGCCACATACCGGGTCCGGGTGACAAACCGGTCCGACGCACTCACATGTGTCGTCGCCGCCATCTTCACTGGTCCATCTTCAGAGCGGATTGAGGTGCCAACCTTGGCAGGTACCTCCGCCATCGACGCCACCATGACGCCAAACGACGACCTCCACCTACGCGACTCTATCTCCAAGCAACGGACGCAGATCCATGCTAGAATAGGGCCGCACCACCGCCGTCGCCCACCGCCCACAAGCGCCACCCAGCCCCAAGGTTCCCAAAGCGGCGCCTTCAAGAAGGGAACGGTGCCGTGAGCACCGTCGACGCCCAACAAAGTTAGGGCTTTCGCCCGGGAGACCTAGGGGAAGGGGAAGTGAGGGGATCAGTCCATACCGACGCCTCCAAGGAGGGGAACGGCGCCCTCAGGCATCGCTGTCGACGCGGCCGGCCATGGCCGACCAGGGATTTCGCCCGAACTAGATCCCCGCCACCAGCAGCGCCTCCTGTACAGAACCGGCGACCCAAGGATGCGCGGCCCGACGAGGATGGCCCGCACGCCGAACAGGGGAGGAGGGGAGGCGCCAGATCGCGTGCATCAGCCACCGCAGAAAACACCGCCGGCCGCCAATGACCATCGGATCCCGCCGCATGGGTGGCCGGGACGGCAGATCCATCGCCCGCACGGTTGCTAGCCGGCCGTGCCTTGCCAATGGAGCCGCCGCTCCAGATCCGGAGTTCCCCACGCAGAGGCAGGGCAACCGAGGCCCCGCCGCCATCATCCTTGGCGCCCCGGGCTTGCCCGGCGGCTGCCTCAGGCAGCGGCGAGGGAGGAGGAGGAGCAGGGAGGAGGAGGAGGGGTGGCTAGGGTTGAGAGGGAGGAGGAGGAGGGGCGGCTAGGGAGGAGGAGGGAAGAGGAGGAGGGATGGCTAGGGTTGAGAGGGAGGAGGAGGAGGGGCGGCTAGGGAGGAGGAGGGAGGAGGAGGAGGGGTGGCTAGGGTTGAGAGGGAGGAGGAGGAGGGGCGGCTTGGGAGCATATTAGCATCAATCTAGTTAATAAGATCATATATACCTTCCACTCATAATTAAAGTCATTTATATTCAAGTTAATAAAATTTTAAATATCTCCAATTCACAGTCCATGCCAGTGAGTCAAGCGTTCCGGTATGTTATGCCCGCTCATCATCGACATAAGCTATCAACTCGGTACATGAATTTATTGTTGTTTCCTAGGTGTATGTACTAACTCATCTACTCATGTGAGACTTCCTATATGTTTTGTCGTGCGAAAATGAGGTTAGATCACACCATGTCTTGGGCTCACAAGAGGCGCAGCTAGATCATGAGGGTTGGGTGGCATGGTGGATTTATATCCATTCTAGGGCTAATTAGATGGTGTGCCGACGGTTGTGCCATGAATACAGGTGAGAGCAAGAGAGAGGATTTGGGGAAACGCCTCTAACGGCTCAAATTTGAGTAGAGGGCATAAGTTTTGAGGTGTAACTCCTCGAATATTTGAATATTTTAGGGAAGGGTTGGTTATGGTGTAAGAGCAACTCTCGCAGATCCGCTATATTTGCTTGTCCACTATAATAACTGCCGATATAAGGGACGGTGATGATTTTTCACCCCGCACAAATCTGCTACATTCGTCCGTCCGCTAAATATTTTGCGGGATCCTGTAAAATTCATTTCCCGTCCTCCATACCTATGGTTTTCGCCCTCCTTTTGTCAGTTCCTCTATTCCACCCGCTTGTTGGTGCGAAAGAATTTTCAGCTCACGCCCGCTTGGCCATAGCCGCCGACGCCACATCTCCCCGCTGACACCTGCTGCTGTTGGGGAACGTAGTAATTTCAAAAAAATTCCTACGCACACGCAAGATCATGGTGATGCATAGCAACGAGAGGGGAGAGTGTTGTCCACGTACCCTCGTAGACCGAAAGCGGAAGCGTTAACACAACGCGGTTGATGTAGTCGTACGTCTTCACGATCGGACCGATCAAGTACCGAACGCACGGCACCTCCGAGTTCAGCACACGTTCAGCTCGATGACGTCCCTCAAACTCCGATCCAGCCGAGTGTTGAGGGAGAGTTTCGTCAGCACGACGGCGTGGTGACGATGATGATGTTCTACCGACGCAGGGCTTCGCCTAAGCTCCGCAACGATATTATCGAGGTGTAATATGGTGGAGGGGGGCACCGCACACGGCTAAAATATCGTATATCAATTGTGTGTTCAGAGGTGCCCCCTTGCCCCCGTATATAAAGGAGAAAGGGGGGAGGCCGTCCGGCCCTTGGGGCGTGCCAAGGAGGGGGGGAGTCCTCCTCCTAGTAGGAGTAGGACTCCCCTTTCCTAGTCCAACTAGGAAGAGAGAAGGGGGAAGGAAAGAGAGGGAGAGGGAGAGGGCAAGAGGGGCCGCGCCCCCCTCCCCTAGTCCAATTCGGACTTCCCATGGGAGGGGGCGCGCCACCTCCTGGGCTGCTGCCCTCTCTCTCCCCTCAGGCCCACTAAGGCCCAATACTTCCCCGGGGGGTTCCGGTAACCCCTCCGGCACTCCGGTTTTATCCGAAACTTCTCCGGAACACTTCTGGTGTCCGAATATAGTCCTCCAATATATCAATCTTTATGTCTCGATCATTTCGAGACTCCTCTTCATGTCCGTGATCATATCCGGAACTCCGAACAACCTTCGGTACATCAAAACATATAAACTCATAATAAAACTGTCATCGTAACTTTAAGCGTGCGGACCCTACGGGTTCGAGAACTATGTAGACATGACCGAGACACCTCTCCGGTCAATAACCAATGGCGGAACCTGGATGTTCATATTGGTTCCCACATATTCTACGAAGATCTTTATCGGTCAGACTGCATAACAACATACGTTGTTCCCTTTGTCATCGGTATGTTACTTGCCCGAGATTCGATCGTCGGTATCTCGATACCTAGTTCAATCTCGTTACCGGCAAGTCTCTTTACTCGTTCCGTAATACATCATCCCGCAACTAACTCATTAGTCACAATGCTTGCAAGGCTTATAGTGATGTGCATTACCGAGTGGGCCCAGAGATACCTCTCCGACAATCGGAGTGACAAATCCTAATCTTGAAATACGCCAACCCAACAAGTACCTTTGGAGACACCTGTAGAGCACCTTTATAATCACCCAGTTACGTTGTGACGTTTGGTAGCACACAAAGTGTTCCTCCGGTAAACGGGAGTTGCATAATCTCATAGTCATAGGAACATGTATAAGTCATGAAGAAAGCAATAGCAACATACTAAACGATCGAGTGCTAAGCTAACGGAATGGGTCAAGTCAATCACGTCATTCTCCTAATGAGGTGATCCCGTTAATCAAATGACAACTCATGTCTATGGCTAGGAAACATAACCATCTTTGATTAACGAGCTAGTCCAGTAGAGGCATACTAGTGACACTCTGTTTGTCTATGTATTCACACATGTATTATGTTTCTGGTTAATACAATTCTAGCATGAATAATAAACATTTATCATGATATAAGGAAATAAATAATACTTTATTATTGCCTCTAGGGCATATTTCCTTCAGTCTCCCACTTGCACTAGAGTCAATAATCTAGATTACACAGTAATGATTCTTACACCCATGGAGTCTTGGTGCTGATCATGTTTTGCTCGTGGAAGAGGCTTAGTCAACGGGTCTGCAACATTCAGATCCGTATGTATCTTGCAAATTTCTATGTCTCCCACCTGGACTAAATCCCGGATGGAATTGAAGCGTCTTTTGATGTGCTTGGTTCTCTTGTGAAATCTGGATTCCTTTGCTAAGGCAATTGCACCAGTATTGTCACAAAAGATTTTCATTGGTCCCGATGCACTAGGTATGACAGCTAGATCGGATATGAACTCCTTCATCCAGACTCCTTCACTTGCTGCTTCCGAAGCAGCTATGTACTCCGCTTCACACGTAGATCCCGCCACGACACTTTGCTTAGAACTGCACCAACTGACAGCTCCACCGTTCAATGTAAATACGTATCCAGTTTGCGATTTAGAATCGTCCGGATCAGTGTCAAAGCTTGCATCAACGTAACCACTTACGATGAGCTCGTTGTCACCTCCATAAACGAGAAACATATCCTTAGTCCTTTTCAGGTATTTCAGGATGTTCTTGACCGTTGTCCAGTGATCCACTCCTGGATTACTTTGGTACCTCCCTGCTAAACTTATAGCAAGGCACACATCAGGTCTGGTACACAGCATTGCATACATGATAGAGCCTATGGCTGAAGCATAGGGAACATCTTTCATCTTCTCTCTATCTTCTGCAGTGGTCGGTCATTGAGTCTTACTCAATCTCACACCTTGTAGTACAGGCAAGAACCCTTTCTTTGCTTGATCCATTTTGAACTTCTTCAAAACTTTGTCAAGGTATGTGCTTTGTGAAAGTCCAATTAAGCGTCTTGATCTATCTCTATAGATCTTAATGCCTAATATATATGCAGCTTCATCGAGGTCTTTCATTGAAAAACTCTTATTCAAGTATCCCTTTATGCTATCCAGAAATTCTATATCATTTCCAATCAGCAATATGTCATCCACATATAATATCAGAAATGCTACTGAGCTCCCACTCACTTTCTTGTAAATACAGGCTTCTCCAAAAGTCTGTATAAAACCAAATGCTTTGATCACACTATCAAAGCGTTTATTCCAACTCCGAGTTGCTTGCACCAGTCCATAAATGGATCGCTGGAGCTTGCACACTTTGTTAGCTCCCTTTGGATCGACAAAACCTTCCGGTTGCATCATATACAACTCTTCTTCCAGAAATCCATTGAGGAATGCAGTTTTTACATCCATTTGCCAAATTTCATAATCATAAAATGCGGCAATTGCTAACATGATTCGGACAGACTTAAGCATCGCTACGGGTGAGAAGGTCTCATCGTAGTCAATCCCTTGAACTTGTCGAAAACCTTTCGCAACAAGTCGAGCTTTATAGACAGTAACATTACCGTCAGCGTCAGTCTTCTTCTTGAAGATCCATTTATTTTCAATGGCTTGCCGATCATCGGGCAAGTCAACCAAAGTCCATACTTTGTTCTCATACATGGATCCCATCTCGGATTTCATGGCTTCAAGCCATTTTGCGGAATCTGGGCTCACCATCGCTTCTTCATAGTTCGTAGGTTCGTCATGGTCTAGTAACATAACCTCCAGAACAGGATTACCGTACCACTCTGGTGCGGATCTTAATCTGGTTGACCTACGAGGTTCAGTAATAACTTGATCTGAAGTTTCATGATCATTATCACTAACTTCCCCACTAATTGGTGTAGGTGTCACAGAAACTGGTTTCTGTGATGATCTACTTTCCAATAAGGGAGCAGGTACAGTTACCTCATCAAGTTCTACTTTCCTCCCACTCACTTCTTTCGAGAGAAACTCCTTCTCTAGAAAGGATCCATTCTTAGCAACGAATGTCTTGCCTTCGGATCTGTGATAGAAGGTGTACCCAACAGTCTCCTTTGGGTATCCTATGAAGACACATTTCTCCGATTTAGGTTCGAGCTTATCAGGTTGAAGTTTCTTCACATAAGCATCGCAACCCCAAACTTTAAGATACGACAACTTTGGTTTCTTGCCAAACCATAGTTCATAAGGTGTCGTTTCAACGGATTTTGATGGTGCCCTATTTAGAGTGAATGCAGCCGTCTCTAAAGCATAACCCCAAAACGATAGCGGTAAATCAGTAAGAGACATCATAGATCGCACCATATCTAGTAAAGTACGATTACGACGTTCGGACACACCATTACGCTGTGGTGTTCCGGGTGGCGTGAGTTGCGAAACTATTCCGCATTGTTTCAAATGTAGGCCAAACTCGTAACTCAAATATTCTCCTCCACGATCAGATCGTAGAAATTTTATTTTCTTGTTACGATGATTTTCAACTTCATTCTGAAATTCTTTAAACTTTTCAAATGTTTCAGACTTATGTTTCATTAAGTAGATATACCCATATCTGCTCAAATCATCTGTGAAGGTGAGAAAATAACGATATCTGCCACGAGCCTCAATATTCATCGGACCACATACATCTGTATGTATGATTTCCAATAAATCTGTTGCTCTCTCCATAGTTCCGGAGAACGGTGTTTTAGTCATCTTGCCCATGAGGCACGGTTCGCAAGTACCAAGTGATTCATAATCAAGTGATTCCAAAAGTCCATCAGTATGGAGTTTCTTCATGCGCTTTACGCCGATATGACCTAAACGGCAGTGCCACAAATAAGTTGCACTGTCATTATCAACTCTACATCTTTTGGCTTCGACATTATGAATATGTGTATCACAACTATCGAGATTCATTAAAAATAGACCACTCTTCAAGGGTGCATGACCATAAAAGATATTATTCATATAAATAGAACAACCATTATTCTCTGATTTAAATGAATAACCGTCTCGCATTAAACAAGATCTAGATATAATGTTCATGCTCAACGCTGGCACCGAATAACAATTATTTGGGTCTAAAACTAATCCTGAAGGTATATGTAGAGGTAGCGTGCCGACCGCGATCACATCGACTTTGGAACCATTTCCCACGCGCATCGTCACCTCGTCCTTAGCCAATCTTCGCTTAATCCGTAGCCCCTGTTTCGAGTTGCAAATATTAGCAACAGAACCAGTATCAAATACCCAGGTGCTACTGCGAGCATTAGTAAGGTACACATCAATAACATGTATATCACATATACCTTTGTTAACCTTGCCATCCTTCTTATCTGCCAAATACTTGGGGCAGTTCCGCTTCCAATGACCAGTCTGCTTGCAGTAGAAGCACTCAGTTTCAGGCTTAGGTCCAGACTTGGGTTTCTTCTCCTGAACAGCAACTTGCTTGCTGTTCTTCTTGAAGTTCCCCTTCTTCTTCCCTTTGCCCTTTTTCTTGAAACTAGTGGTTTTACTGACCATCAACACTTGATGCTCCTTTTTGATTTCTACCTCCGCTGCCTTTAGCATTGCGAAGAGCTCGGGAATTGTCTTATTCATCCCTTGCATGTTATAGTTCATCACGAAGCTCTTGTACGTTGGTGGCAGTGATTGAAGAATTCTGTCAATGACGCTATCATCCGGAAGATTAACTCCCAGTTGAATCAAGTGATTATTATACCCAGACATCTTAACTATATGCTCACTGACAGAACTATTCTCTTCCATCTTGCAGCTGTAGAACTTATTGGAGACTTCATACCTCTCAATCCGGGCATTTGCTTGAAATATTAACTTCAACTCCTGGAACATCTCATATGCTCCATGACGTTCAAAACGTCGTTGAAGACCCGGTTCTAAGCCGTAAAGCATGGCACACTAAATTATCGAGTAGTCATCAGCTTTGCTCTGCCAGACGTTCATAACTTCTGGTGTTGCTCTTGCAGGAGGCCTGGCACCCAGCGGTGCTTCCAGGACGTAATTTTTCTGTGCAACAATGAGGATAATCCTCAAGTTACGGACCCAGTCCGTGTAATTGCTACCATCATCTTTCAACTTTGCTTTCTCAAGGAACGCATTAAAATTCAACGGAACAACAGCACGGGCCATTTATCTGCAATTAACATAGACGAGCAAGATACTGTTGGAAATATGCCCTAGAGGCAATAATAAATGGTTATTATTATATTTCTTTGTTCATGATAATTGTCTATTGTTCATGCTATAATTGTGTTATCCGGAAATCGTAATACATGTGTGAATACATAGGCCACAACATGTCCCTAGTGAGCCTCTAGTTGACTAGCTCGTTGATCAACAGATAGTCATGGTTTCCTGACTATGGACATTGGATGTCATTGATAACGGGATCACATCATTAGGAGAATGATGTGATGGACAAGACCCAATCCTAAGCATAGCACAAAAGATCGTGTAGTTCGTTTGCTAGAGCTTTTCCAATGTCAAGTATCTTTTCCTTAGACCATGAGATCGTGTAACTCCTGGATGCCGTAGGAGTGCTTTGGGTGTACCAAACGTCACAATGTAACTGGGTGACTATAAAGGTACACTACGGGTATCTCTGAAAGTGTCTGTTGGGTTGACACGGATCGAGACTGGGATTTGTCACTCCGTATGACTGAGAGGTATCTCTGGGCCCGCTCGGTAATGCATAATGAGCTCAATGTGACTAAGGAGTTAGCCACGGGATCATGCATTACGGTACGAGTAAAGTGACTTGCCGGTAACGAGATTGAACAAGGTATTGGGATACCGACGATCGAATCTCGGGCAAGTAACGTACCGATTGACAAAGGGAATTGCATACGGGATTGATTGAATCCTCGACATCGTGGTTCATCCGATGAGATCATCGTGGAAAATGTGGGAGCCAACATGGGTATCCAGATCCCGCTGTTGGTTATTGACCGGAGAGGCGTCTCGGTCATGTCTGCATGTCTCCCGAACCCGTAGGGTCTACACACTTAAGGTTCAGTGACGCTAGGGTTGTAGAGATATTAGTATGCGGAAACCCGAAAGTTGTTCGGAGTCCCAGATGAGATCCCGGACGTCATGAGGAGTTCCGAAATGGTCCGGAGGTGAAGAATTATATGTAGGAAGTCCAGTTTCGGCCACCGGGAAAGTTTCGAGGGTTATCGGTATTGTACCGGGACCACCGGAAGGGTCCCGGGGGTCCACCGGGTGGGGCCACCTATCCCGGAGGGCCCCATGGGCTGAAGTGGGAAGGGAACCAGCCCTTAGTGGGCTGGGGCGCCCCCCTTGGGCCTCCCCCTGCGCCTAGGGTTGGAAACCCTAGGGGTGGGGGGCGCCCCACTTGCCTTGGGGGGCAAGCCACCCCCTTGGCCGCTGCCCCCCCCCTCAGATGGGATCTCCAGGGTGGCCGGCGCCCCCCAGGACCCCTATAAATAGTGGGGGGGAGGGCTGCAACACAACAGCCCCTGGCGCCTCCCTCTCCCCCTGCAACACCTCCCCCTCCCGCTTGCGCTTGGCGAAGCCCTGCCGGGATCCCCGCTACTTCCACCACCACGCCGTCGTGCTGCTGGATCTCCATCAACCTCTCCTTCCCCCTTGCTGGATCAAGAAGGAGGAGGCGTCGCTGCTCCGTACGTGTGTTGAACGCGGAGGTGCCGTCCGTTCGGCACTCGGTCATCGGTGATTTGGATCACGGCGAGTACGACTCCATCAACCCCGTTCACTTGAACGCTTCCGCTCGCGATCTACAAGGGTATGTAGATGCACTCCTTTCCCCTCGTTGCTAGTATACTGCATAGATGGATCTTGGTGATGCATAGGAAATTTGAAAATTCTGCTACGATCCCCAACAGTGGCATCATGAGCCAGGCCTATGCGTAGTTACTATGCACGAGTAGAACACAAAGCAGTTGTGGGCGTAGATGTTGTCAATTTTTCTTGCCACTACTAGTCTTATCTTGTTTCGGCGGTATTGTGGGATGAAGCGGCCCGGACCGACCTTACACGTACGCTTACGTGAGACAGGTTCCACCGACTGACATGCACTAGTTGCATAAGGTGGCTAGCGGGTGTCTGTCTCTCCCACTTTAGTCGGAACGGATTCGATGAAAAGGGTCCTTATGAAGGGTAAATAGAAATTGGCATATCACGTTGTGGTTTTACGGAGGTAAGAAACGTTCTTGCTAGAAACCTATAGAAGCCACGTAAAAACTTGCAACAACAATTAGAGGACGTCTAACTTGTTTTTGCAGCATGTGCCTTGTGATGTGATATGGCCAGAAGATGTGATGAATGATATATGTGATGTATGAGATTGATCATATTCTTGTAATAGGAATCACGACTTGCATGTCGATGAGTATGACAACCGGCAGGAGCCATAGGAGTTGTCTTTATTTTTTGTATGACCTGCGTGTCATTGAATAACGCCATGTAAATTACTTTACTTTATTGCTAAACGCGTTAGCCATGGAAGTAGAAGTAATCGTTGGCGTGACAACTTCATGAAGACACAATGATGGAGATCATGATGATGGAGATCATGGTGTCATGCCGGTGACGAAGATGATCATGGTGCCCCGAAGATAGAGATCAAAGGAGCAAAATGATAATGGCCATATCATGTCACTATTTGATTGCATGTGATGTTTATCATGTTTTGCATCTTATTTGCTTAGAACGATGGTAGTAAGTAAGATGATCCCTTGTAATAATTTCAAGAAAGTGTTCCCCCTAACTGTGCGCCGTTGCGAAGGTTCGTTGTTTCGAAGCACCACGTGATGATCGGGTGTGATAGATTCTAACGTTCGCATACAACAGGTGTTGACGAGCCTAGCATGTACATACATGGCCTCGGAACACACGCAATACACTTAGGTTGACTTAACGAGCCTAGCATGTACAGACATGGCCTCGGAACACGGAAGACCGAAAGGTCGAGCATGAGTCGTATAGAAGATACGATCAACATGGAGATGTTCACCGATCTTGACTAGTCCGTCTCACGTGATGATCGGACACGGCCTAGTTAACTCGGATCATGTTTCACTAGATGGCTAGAGGGATGTCTATCTGAGTGGGAGTTCATTGAATAATTTGATTAGATGAACTTAATTATCATGAACTTAGTCTAAAATCTTTACAATATGTCTTGTAGATCAAATGGCCCACGTTGTCCTCAACTTCAACGCGTTTCTAGAGAAAACCAAGCTGAAAGATGATGGCAGCAACTATACGGACTGGGTCCGGAACATGAGGATCATCCTCATAGCTGCCAAGAAAGATTATGTCTTAGAAGCACCGCTAGGTGAAGCACCCATCCCAGAGAACCAAGATGTTATGAACGCTTGGCAATCACGTGCTGATGATTACTCCCTCGTTCAGTGCGGCATGCTTTACAGCTTAGAACCGGGGCTCCAAAAGCGTTTTGAGAAGCATGGAGCATATGAGATGTTCGAAGAGCTGAAAATGATTTTCCAAGCTCATGCCCGGGTCGAGAGATATGAAGTCTCCGACAAGTTCTTCAGCTGTAAAATGGAGGAAAATAGTTCTGTTAGTGAGCACATACTCAGAATGTCTGGGTTACACAACCGCTTGTCACAGCTGGGAGTTAATCTTCCGGATGACGCGGTCATTGACAGAATCCTTCAGTCACTTCCACCGAGCTACAAGAGCTTTGTGATGAACTTCAATATGCAGGGGATGGAAAAGACCATTCCTGAGGTATATTCGATGCTGAAATCAGCGGAGGTGGAGATCAGAAAGGAACATCAAGTGTTGATGGTGAATAAAACCACTAAGTTCAAGAAAGGCAAGGGTAAGAAGAACTTCAAGAAGGACGGCAAGGGAGTTGCCGCGCCCGGTAAGCCAGTTGCCGGGAAGAAAGTCAAAGAATGGACCCAAGCCTGTGACTGAGTGCTTTTATTGCAAGGGAAGTGGTCACTGGAAGCGGAACTGCCCCAAATACTTAGCAGACAAGAAGGCCGGCAACACCAAAGGTATATATGATATACATGTAATTGATGTGTACCTTACCAGTACTCGTAGTAGCTCCTGGGTATTTGATACCGGTGCGGTTGCTCATATTTGTAACTCAAAACAGGAACTGCGGAATAAACGGAGACTGGCAAAGGACGAGGTGACGATGCGCGTCGGGAATGGTTCCAAGGTCGATGTGATCGCCGTCGGCACGCTGCCTCTACATTTACCTACGGGATTAGTTTTAAACCTCAATAATTGTTATTTAGTGCCAGCTTTGAGCATGAACATTGTATCAGGATCTCGTTTAATTCGAGATGGCTACTCATTTAAATCTGAGAATAATGGTTGTTCTATTTATATGAGAGATATGTTTTATGGTCATGCTCCGCTGGTCAATGGTTTATTCTTGATGAATCTCGAACGTGATGTTACACATATTCATAGTGTGAATACCAAAAGATGTAAAGTTGATAACGATAGTCCCACATACTTGTGGCACTGCCGCCTTGGTCACATTGGTGTCAAGCGCATGAAGAAGCTCCATGCAGATGGACTTTTGGAGTCTCTTGATTACGAATCATTTGACACGTGCGAACCATGCCTCATGGGTAAGATGACCAAGACTCCGTTCTCCGGAACAATGGAGCGAGCAACCAACTTATTGGAAATCATACATACCGATGTGTGCGGTTCAATGAGTGTTGAGGCTCGCGGAGGATATCGTTATGTTCTCACTCTCACTGATGACTTAAGTAGATATGGGTATGTCTACCTAATGAAACACAAGTCTGAAACCTTTGAAAAGTTCAAGGAATTTCAGAGTGAGGTTGAGAATCAACGTGACAGGAAAATAAAATTCTTACGATCAGATCGTGGTGGAGAATATTTAAGTCACGAATTTGGTACGCACTTAAAGAAATGTAGAATCGTTTCAAAACTCACGCCGCCTGGAACACATCAGCGAAATGGTGTGTCCGAATGTCGTAATCGCACTCTATTGGATATGGTGTGATCTATGATGTCTCTTACCGATCTACCGCTCTCATTTTGGGGCTATGCTTTAGAGACTGCCGCATTCACTTTAAATAGGGCTCCGTCGAAATCCGTTGAGACGACACCGTATGAATTATGGTTTGGGAAGAAACCTAAGCTGTCGTTTCTAAAAGTTTGGGGATGCGATGCTTATGTCAAGAAACTTCAACCTGAAAAGCTCGAACCCAAGTCGGAAAAATGCGTCTTCATAGGATACCCTAAGGAAACCATTGGGTATACCTTCTACCGCAGATCCGAAGGCAAGATCTTTGTTGCCAAGAACGGGTCCTTTCTGGAGAAAGAGTTTCTCTCGAAAGAATTAAGTGGGAGGAAAGTGGAACTTGATGAGGTGATAGTCACTCCTTCTGAACCGGAAAGTAGCGCAGCGCAGGAAGATGTTCGTGTGGTGCCTACACCGACTAGGGAGGAAGTTAATGATGATGATCATGAAGCTTCGGATCAAGTTACTGCTAAACTTCGTAGGTCCACAAGGACACGTTCCGCACCAGAGTGGTACGACAACCCTGTCTTGGAAATCATGTTGTTAGACAACGGTGAACCTTCGAACTATGAAGAAGCGATGGCGGGCCCGGATTCCGACAAATGGCTAGAAGCCATGAAATCCGAGATAGGATCCATGTATGAAAACGAAGTATGGACTTTGACTGACTTGCCCGATGATCGGCGAGCCATAGAAAATAAATGGATCTTTAAGAAGAAGACAGACGCGGATGGTAACGTGACCATCTATAAGGCTCGACTTGTCGCTAAGGGTTATCGACAAGTTCAAGGGGTTGACTACGATGAGACTTTCTCACCCGTAGCGAAGCTGAAGTCTGTCCGAATCATGTTAGCAATTGCCGCATTCTATGATTATGAGATATGGCAAATGGACGTCAAAACGGCATTCCTTAACGGTTTTCTTAAGGAAGAATTGTATATGATGCAGCCGGAAGGTTTTGTCGATCCTAAGAATTCTAACAAGGTATGCAAGCTCCAGCGCTCCATCTATGGGCTGGTGCAAGCATCTCGGAGTTGGAACATTCGTTTTGATGAGATGATCAAAGCGTTTGGGTTTACACAGACTTATGGAGAAGCCTGTGTTTACAAGAAAGTGAGTGGGAGCTCTGTAGCATTTCTCTTATTATATGTGGATGACATACTATTGATGGGAAATGATATAGAATTCTTGGAAAGTATAAAGGCCTATTTGAATAAGTGTTTTTCAATGAAGGACCTTGGCGAAGCTGCTTATATATTAGGCATCAAGATCTATAGAGATAGATCAAGACGCCTCATTGGTCTTTCACAGAGTACGTACCTTGACAAGATATTGAAGAAGTTCAATATGGATCAGTCCAAGAAGGGGTTCTTGCCTGTATTGCAAGGTGTGCAATTGAGCACGGCTCAATGCCCGACCACGGCAGAAGATAGAGAAAAGATGAGTGTCATCCCCTATGCCTCGGCCATAGGGTCTATTATGTATGCCATGTTGTGTACCAGACCTGATGTAAACCTTGCCGTAAGTTTGGTAGGAAGGTACCAAAGTAATCCCGGCATGGAACACTGGACAGCGATCAAGAATATCCTGAAGTACCTGAAGAGGACTAAGGATATGTTTCTCGTTTATGGAGGTGACGAAGAGCTCGTCGTAAAGGGTTACGTCGACGCTAGCTTCGACACAGATCTGGATGACTCGAAGTCACAAACCGGATACGTGTATATTTTAAATGGAGGGGCAGTAAGCTGGTGCAGTTGCAAGCAAAGCGTCGTGGCGGGATCTACATGTGAAGCGGAGTACATGGCAGCCTCAGAGGCAGCGGAAGAAGCAATCTGGATGAAGGAGTTCATTATCGACCTAGGGGTGATTCCCAATGCGTCGGGCCCGATGACTCTCTTCTGTGACAACACTGGAGCTATTGCCCTTGCAAAGGAGCCCAGGTTTCACAGGAAGACCAGGCATATCAAGCGTCGCTTCAACTCCATTCGTGAAAGTGTTCAAAATGGAGACATAGATATTTGTAAAGTACATACGGACCTGAACGTAGCAGATCCGTTGACTAAACCTCTCCCTAGAGCAAAACATGATCAACACCAGAACGCTATGGGTGTTCGATTCATCACAATGTAACTAGATTATTGACTCTAGTGCAAGTGGGAGACTGTTGGAAATATGCCCTAGAGGCAATAATAAATGGTTATTATTATATTTCTTTGTTCATGATAATTGTCTATTGTTCATGCTATAATTGTGTTATCCGGAAATCGTAATACATGTGTGAATACATAGGCCACAACATGTCCCTAGTGAGCCTCTAGTTGACTAGCTCGTTGATCAACAGATAGTCATGGTTTCCTGACTATGGACATTGGATGTCATTGATAACGGGATCACATCATTAGGAGAATGATGTGATGGACAAGACCCAATCCTAAGCATAGCACAAAAGATCGTGTAGTTCGTTTGCTAGAGCTTTTCCAATGTCAAGTATCTTTTCCTTAGACCATGAGATCGTGTAACTCCCGGATGCCGTAGGAGTGCTTTGGGTGTACCAAACATCACAACGTAACTGGGTGACTATAAAGGTACACTACGGGTATCTCTGAAAGTGTCTGTTGGGTTGACACGGATCGAGACTAGGATTTGTCACTCCGTATGACTGAGAGGTATCTCTAGGCCCGCTCGGTAATGCATCATCATAATGAGCCCAATGTGACTAAGGAGTTAGCCACGGGATCATGCATTACGGTACGAGTAAAGTGACTTGCCGGTAACGAGATTGAACAAGGTATTGGGATACCGACGATCGAATCTCGGGCAAGTAACGTACCGATTGACAAAGGGAATTGTATACGGGATTGATTGAATCCTCGACATCGTGGTTCATCCGATGAGATCATCATGGAACATGTGGGAGCCAACATGGGTATCCAGATCCCGCTGTTGGTTATTGACCGGAGAGGCGTCTCGGTCATGTCTGCATGTCTCCCGAACCCGTTGGGTCTACACAGTTAAGGTTTGGTGACGCTAGGGTTGTAGAGATATTAGTATGCGGAAACCCGAAAGTTGTTCGGAGTCCCGGATGAGATCCCAGACGTCACGAGGAGTTCCGGAATGGTCCGGAGGTGAAGAATTATATATAGGAAGTCCAGTTTCGGCCACCGGGAAAGTTTCGGGGGTTATCGGTATTGTACCGGGACCACCGGAAGGGTCCCGGGGGTCCACCGGGTGGGGCCACCTATCCCGGAGGGCCCCATGGGCTGAAGTGGGAAGGTAACCAGCCCTTAGTGGGCTGGGGCACCCCCCTTGGGCCTCCCCCTGCGCCTAGTGTTGGAAACCCTAGGGGTGGGGGGCGCCCCACTTGCCTTGGGGGGCAAGCCACAACCTTGGCCGCCGCCCCCCCTCAGATGGGATCTCCAGGGTGGCCGGCGCCCCCCCAGGACCCCTATAAATAGTGGGGGGAGGGCAGCAACACAACAGCCCCTGGCGCCTCCCTCTCCCCCTGCAACACCTCCCCCTCCCGCTTGCGCTTGGCGAAGCCCTGCCGGGATCCCCGCTACTTCCACCACCACGCCGTCGTGCTGCTGGATCTCCATGAACCTCTCCTTCCCCCTTGCTGGATCAAGAAGGAGGAGACGTCGCTGCTCCGTACGTGTGTTGAACGCGGAGGTGCCGTCCGTTCGGCACTCGGTCATCGGTGATTTGGATCACGGCGAGTACGACTCCATCAACCCCGTTCACTTGAACGCTTCCGCTCGCGATCTACAAGGGTATGTAGATGCACTCCTTTCCCCTCGTTGCTAGTATACTCCATAGATGGATCTTGGTGATGCGTAGGAAATTTTAAAATTCTGCTACGATCCCCAACAGATACTATCAGGTACTAAGTTCATGATAAATTTAAGTTCAATTAATCATATTACTTAAGAACTCCCACTTAGATAGACATCCCTCTAATCATCTAAGTGATTACGTGATCCAAATCAACTAAACCATGTCCGATCATCACGTGAGATGGAGTAGTTTCAATGGTGAACATCACTATGTTGATCATATTTACTATATGATTCACGCTCGACCTTTCGGTCTCCGTGTTCCGAGGCCATATCTGCATATGCTAGGCTCGTCAAGTTTAACCTGAGTATTCCGCGTGTGCAACTGTTTTGCACCCGTTGGATTTGAACGTAGAGCCTATCACACCCGATCATCACGTGGTGTCTCAGCACGAAGAACTTTCGCAACGGTGCATACTCAGGGAGAACACTTTTATCTTGAAATTTTAGTGAGAGATCATCTTATAATGCTACCGTCAATCAAAGCAAGATAAGATGCATAAAAGATTAACATCACATGCAATCATTATAAGTGATATGATATGGCCATCATCATCTTGTGCTTGTGATCTCCATCTCCGAAGCACCATCATGATCACCATCGTCACCGGCGCGACACCTTGATCTCCATCGTAGTATCATTGTCGTCTCACCAACTTATTACTTTTACGACTATCGCTACTGCTTAGTGATAAAGTAAAACAATTACATGGCGATTGCATTGCATACAATAAAGCGACAACCATATGGCTCCTGCCAGTTGCCGATAACTTGGTTACAAAACATGATCATCTCATACAATAAAATATAGCATCATGTCTTGACCATATCACATCACAACATGCCCTGCAAAAACAAGTTAGACGTCCTCTACTTTGTTGTTGCAAGTTTTACGTGGCTGCTATGGGCTTAGCAAGAACCGTTCTTACCTACGCATCAAAACCACAACGATAGTTTGTCAAGTTGGTGCTGTTTTAACCTTCGCAAGGACCGGGCGTAGCCACACTCGGTTCAACTAAAGTGAGAGAGACAGACACCCGCCAGTCACCTTTAAGCAACGAGTGGTCGCAACGGTGAAACCAGTCTCGCGTAAGCGTACGCGTAATGTCGGTCCGGGCCGCTTCATCTCACAATACCGCTAAACCAAAGTATGACATGCTGGTAAGCAGTATGACTTATATCGCCCACAACTCACTTGTGTTCTACTCGTGCATAGCATCAACACATAAAACCAGGCTCGGATGCCACTGTTGGGGAACGTAGTAATTTCAAAAAAATTCCTACGCACACGCAAGATCATGGTGATGCATAGCAACGAGAGGGGAGAGTTTTGTCCACGTACCCTCGTAGACCGAAAGCGGAAGCGTTAACACAACGCGGTTGATGTAGTCGTACGTCTTCACGATCGGACCGATCAAGTACCGAACGCACGGCACCTCCGAGTTCAGCACACGTTCAGCTCGATGACGTCCCTCGAACTCCGATCCAGCCGAGTGTTGAGGGAGAGTTTCGTCAGCACGACGGCGTGGTGACGATGATGATGTTCTACCGACGCAGGGCTTCTCCTAAGCTCCGCAACGATATTATCAAGGTGTAATATGGTGGAGGGGGCACCGCACACGGCTAAAATATCGTATATCAATTGTGTGTTCAGAGGTGCCCCCTGCCCCCGTATATATAGGAGCAAGGGCGGAGGCCGTCCGGCCCTTGGGGCGCGCCAAGGAGGGGGGCGAGTCCTCCTCCCAGTAGGAGTAGGACTCCCCTTTCCTAGTCCAACTAGGAAGAGAGAAGGGGGAAGGAAAGAGAGGGAGAGGGAGAGGGAAAGAGGGCCCCCCCCTCCCCTAGTCCAATTCGGACTTCCCATGGGAGGGGGCGCGCCACCTCCTGGGCTGCTGCCCTCTCTCTCCCCTCAGGCCCACTAAGGCCCAATACTTCCCCGGGGGGTTCCGGTAACCCCTCCGGCACTCCGGTTTTATCCGAAACTTCTCCGGAACACTTCCGGTGTCCGAATATAGTCGTCCAATATATCAATCTTTATGTCTCAATCATTTCGAGACTCCTCGTCATGTCCGTGATCATATCCGGAACTCCGAACAACCTTCGGTACATCAAAACATATAAACTCATAATAAAACTATCATCGTAACTTTAAGCGTGCGGACCCTACGGGTTCGAGAACTATGTAGACATGACCGAGACACCTCTCCGGTCAATAACCAATAGCGGAACCTGGATGTTCATATTGGTGCCCACATATTCTACAAAGATCTTTATCGGTCAGACCGCATAACAACATACGTTGTTCACTTTGTCATCGGTATGTTACTTGCCCGAGATTCGATCGTCGGTATCTCGATACCTAGTTCAATCTCGTTACCGGCAAGTCTCTTTACTCGTTCCGTAATACATCATCCCGCAACTAACTCATTAGTCACAATGCTTGCAAGGCTTATAGTGATGTGCATTACTGAGTGGGCCCAGAGATACCTCTCCGACAATCGGAGTGACAAATCCTAATCTTGAAATACGCCAACCCAACAAGTACCTTTGGAGACACCTGTAGAGCACCTTTATAATCACCCAGTTACGTTGTGACGTTTGGTAGCACACAAAGTGTTCCTCCGGTAAACGGGAGTTGCATAATCTCATAGTCATAGGAACATGTATAAGTCATGAAGAAAGCAATAGGAACATACTAAACGATCGAGTGCTAAGCTAACGGAATGGGTCAAGTCAATCACGTCATTCTCCTAATGAGGTGATCCCGTTAATCAAATGACAACTCATGTCTATGGCTAGGAAACATAACCATCTTTGATTAACGAGCTAGTCCAGTAGAGGCATACTAGTGACACTCTGTTTGTCTATGTATTCACACATGTATTATGTTTCCGGTTAATACAATTCTAGCATGAATAATAAACATTTATCATGATATAAGGAAATAAATACTACTTTATTATTGCCTCTAGGGCATATTTCCTTCAGCTGCCCGTGGCCACCGCGCGCTGTCGAGTAGGTGCACCGCCCCCATCACACCTTCTGCACTAATTTTGGAGGCTAGGGGTGCCCGTTTTGACCCGGGGGTGAGCAGTCGCTGCAGCACCATGGATTCCCGGAGCTTGCTTCGTAGCGTGCTGAGCCTGGTTGCTCCAGACGCTGGTGAGCCAGGAATCGACCGAGGTGCAGCAGCGCGCGCCGACTTTGCGGATTTGTGGCCATGGTGAAGAAGAGGTCGGTCGATTTTCTTTAGTCGACGACGAAGAAGAAAGGGGCGTCTAACTTGATTTGGGATGGCGGATTTGCTTCCAGGGAAGGTAATTTGAAGGCAATTTGTTGTTCCAATCTTCGGCGCAGCTATATTTTAGAAAAATCTTAGGCGTGGATTTATTTTTTAGATGGGTGCCTGGAATTCGTCGTCGTCGTCATCGTGGAGTTATTCGGGCATAGAGGAGATGAGTTTGAATGATGATGTCAGCCACCTAGTGTTGTTGCATCTCATCGACAAATTTCAAGCCAGCCCGAAGAGAAAGTGCCATGGATTGACGTGTAAGTGCATCTAGTGCCCCTTAGTGATTTTGGTGTATTGAAGACTTATAGGTTAAGGGACTAATGTGTTTATGAGTGTACACAGGTCTATAAGTCTATGAGGAGTTTGATATTTACAGAGAAAGTCGACCCCTAAAAATGAAGTTCTTCGACTGAAGACTTTGGATTTCTGAAGACTTTCTGAAGACTTTGAAAGTGAAGAAATTGGTGTGACCTTGAAGACTTGGCATTCATTCGAGGAACATGAAGCGTGAAGACTTTTGTTCAATCAATTTCTTCAGTGACAGAGACGAAGTTCTTCTGATCTCTGAGGAATTTGTTCTGACTGAGGAGTTAGGAATTCGCCAGTGCGGATTGCCTACACAGTGAGGAACATGATAGCCCTGAGGAATTTGATACTCAAAATTCCGACCGTTAGTGTGCTATGCGCCAGTTGTCCCAAAATATCTACCACCTAACGGTTATATTATTGAAGGGCATTTATGTCTTATCATGTCGGGCTGCTCCCTAGGCTACAAATAGCCGCCCCCTACAACCACTAGCTGGTTGGCTGCTCCGAGAGAAACTGACACTTGTCATTTGAGAGCATCCCATCCTCCGAGGACTTTGAGCGAAAATCATCAAGTGAGGAAACCCAAACCCAAACACCTACAAACTCAAAGTGATTGAGTGTCACTGAAGAGATTGATCCTGCGTGGATCCGACGCTTGTTACCTTTGAAGACTGTGCATCTTCCAGACGGTTAGGCGTCATGGTCTAGAGCATCCAAGAGGAAATTGTGGATCGCCGAGTGACCGAGTTTGTGAAGGTTTGGAAGTCACCTGAAGACTTACCACGAGTGATTGGGCAAGGTTGGTGTGACCTTAGCTCAAGGAGAATACGGTGAGGACTGTGTGTCCGGGACTGTGTGTCCTCAGGTTTAAATGCCTAGCCGCTCCAACCAGACGTACAACTGTCACAGCAGTTGGATTTGGTCTACCAAATCTTTGTCTTCACCAAGCCTACTGGTTCTATTTTCTCAACTCTTTCATTTCCTCACTACAGTTGTTGTGTGCATGTTCATATCTGTTTGAAGACTTTGACTGAAGACTTTCTCAATTTCCTCAATTCAATTTCTTCAGTCTGTTTGTCTTCATCCTGTGTTATCCTGTGTTTACGCTTTCTGTACTATGTGCTTGTGTTCTGTTATGATTACATCTGAGTACTTATTCCGCTGCAAGTAGTTCTTCGCTTAGGAATTTCCTGACCCTGAAATTTCTCAGTGAAGAATTCATAAAAATCGCCTATTCACCCCCCTCTAGTCGATATAACGCACTTTCAATTGGTATCAGACCAAGGTACTCCCTTGTTCTATGTGATTTTGGTTTAACCGCCTGGAGTTTTAGTTATGTCGGCCACAGGAATGAAGACCGTGTCATGCCCCATCTTTGACGGTCACGAGTATCCCAAGTGGAAGGCCATGATGAAGGAGCGCCTCATGGCGATGAAGAGCGAGCTGTGGACCGTCACTGAGATTGGTCTTACCGATCTGTGCAAGATGACGGAAGCTGATGACATTCGCAAGTACGCTCTTCTCAACCTCACGGCGAAGGACGTCATCTGCTCCTGTCTGTCTCAAAATCAGTTCAGGAACATCATGCATCTCGATCATGCAAAGCTTATCTGGGACCGTCTCTCTGAGGTCTATGAAGGTCATCGAACCCGTCATGATCCTTGGTTTGAGGACTTCAAGTAATCTCTCAAAGCGATGACATTCAAACCAGAATCATCATCTTCTACACCATGCCTTATGGCAAAAGGTGCAAAGGTAACTGAATGCTATCTATCTGAATCCAGTGATGATGAATCTGGTGATGAATTTGGACCCAGCTATGTCAAACTTGCTTCCCTTGCCACTAAACAACAAAGAGCTTTGGAAAAAGTTCAATGCATGCTAAATAAGAGCGATGATATGTTGGGTGAAGAAATGGATCAGTCGAAAGCTTTGGCTAAAAGTCTTCAGAGACTTCAGTCTAGGTTTGACAACCTTCAAGGTCATCATAACACTCTCTTATCTGATCATGAGAAGCTTTCTTATGAATTTCTTCAAAGAAAGCAGGATCTTGAAAAGCTAAGGGTGAGTTATGAAGATCTTCAGAAGGAGCGCGATTCATTACTTGCTCAACAAATCAGCGCTGCTCAGGAAGAATTTGTTCCTCCATGTTTGAAGTGCATTGAACATGAATCTGCTAATTCTTCACCTGAATGTTCAAATGCTTCTAATGCTACAAATTCTTCACCTGTCTCTGCTATCACTAATTCCTCATCTGAGGACATTGCTAGTATCACTGATGATGCAGGGATGAAGGAATTGTACATGACAGGCATATACAAAAGCCTCAAAGGGCATCAGACTCTTTGTGATGTGCTCAAAAGGCAGATCCTCTACAGGAACCCTAGGAAAGAGGGTATTGCCTTTGAGAGGAAAATCAACGCTGAGGGGACTTACTGGAAGCTTGAGCAGTATCCCAAAACCTCATGGGTTGCTGCAAAGGGACCTCCAGTAGATCCATCTACTTTATCTGGCTTTACATGTGAATCTCCTCATTCTTCTGATGAGTCATTTGACTCCAACTATAAACTACTCAAAAATGAGAATGGTGAAGTATTTGCTAGATATGTTGGCACTAACTGCAGGAACGGTTCCCCTGTGAAGAAAATCTGGGTTCCCAAAAGGTGCCTTGAAAGTCTTCAGGTGAATGTCATCATGACTCCACCTGTTAAGAATAGGAACCACAGATCAAAGTCTTCATATGGACCAAATTCTTCATATCGATCCAAGTCCTCATACGGACCAAATTCCTCACGTGGATCAAATTCCTCAAAAGGATCAAAGTCCTCATATGAACATCATCGTGCTAACACCTCTGATTCACAGGGAAGAGCTAAGGACTATGAATATGAGCATTATTCTTCTAATTCCTCGAAGAATTTCTCTGCCTATTCATATGCTTACCCTAACTCCTCTTATGTGAAAAGAAGTGGACTGGCTTCTATGCCACCTTTCTCGTATGGAGCTCGCAGAGTGATGAACTCTTTGCCACCCCTTCAGATGTGGGTGGTGAAGAAAAGGAACTAATCTCTTATGCAGGGTCAGGTCTCCAGACGTGCTTAAACGTCTAAAGAATTTGCTGGAGACCTGAAAATGCCTGATAGGACGCAGGCTAATCATGAAGAAATGAATCCTCATTTCTCACGTCCTCAATACTGTTTTAACTATTCCACTGCTTGATGAAATTGATCTGTCGAAATTGATGTCATATTCTTCACTGATGAAGTATATGAGTTCGTAAGTTGCACTAATTCATCTGCAGGATGATCAACCCAAAGTCAATGAGTGGGTCCTCGATAGTGGATGTACAAATCACATGACTGGTGACAAGAATCTATTGATGGATGTTCCCTTATCTCCATCGCATCTGAAGCATATCATCTTCGCTGACAAAGACAAAAGTCGGGTATTGGGTCTAGGTAAGGTTGCGATCTCAAAGGATAGACACATGGAAAAAGTCATGCTTGTCGAGTCCTTAGGATACAACCTCATGTCTGTCTCGATGCTTTGTGATCTTGATATGGTTGTTGTCTTTGGCAAGTATCGTTGTGTTGTGATCATGGAAGCTGACAATTCCAAAGTCTTCGAAGGCTTTAGGAGAGGAGACTTGTATATTGTTGATTTCTCTACAGGACCTCAACCAGCTATACGTCTACTTGCAAAAGCTTCAGAAGGCTGGCTATGGCATCGACGACTTGGTCATGCTGGCATGAGGAATCTGCACACGCTCGCGAAGAAGAAGCATGTCATTGGCATTGAGAATGTCAAATTCCTCAAGGATCACTTGTGTGGAGCCTGCGAAGCTGGAAAGATGACCAAGGCCAAACATCTAGCAAAGACAATCATGACTAACTCGACCATTTGAATTGCTTCACATGGATCTCTTTGGTTGTAATCATTATTCAGCAGTTAAAAATGATGCATCACTATATGGCTTTGTTATTGTTGATGATTACTGTCGTTACACATGAGTGCATATTGTCACTTATAAACATGAGGTGTAGGAAGTCTTCAAATGATTTTCCTCTAGGGCTTCAACCAACTTTGGTGTGAAGATCAAGCACATCAGAAGTGACAATGGAACTGAGTTCAAGAATTCTGGTCTTGATGACTATCTTGATGAACTCGGTATTACTCATGAGTTATCTGCTCCTTATACTCCTCAGCAGAATGGCATCGTGGAGCGCAAGAACAGGACTCTTGTTGAGATGGCTCGCACTATGCTTGATGAGTACAAGACGCCTCGTCGTTTCTGGATTGAGGCAATTGATACTGCGTGCCACATCATCAACATGGTATATCTTCACAAATTCTTCAAGAAGACTGCTTATGAGCTCCTCACTGACAAGAAACCCAATATGAGTTATTTCAAAGTCTTCGGTGCTAAATGTTGGATTAGATATCCCCATCACAACTCCAAATTTGCACCGAAAGCACATGAAGGTTTTATGCTTGGTTACGGAAAGGACTCGCACACCTAAAGAGTCTTCAACAACGTTCTCCACAAAGTTGTTGAAACTGTAGATGTGCGGTTCGATGAAACTAATGGCTCGCAAAGAGAGCACCTACCTTCTGTGTTAGATGAACAGTCACCTGAGGAAACTATCAAGTTCAAGACTACTCAGGATGTCATTCCTACCAAAGAATCTGTTGAAGAAATCATTCCAGAACGTGAAGAACATCATGCTGATGCACCTGAAGAAAATGGTGCTGAAGAAAATGCTGATCAAATTTCTCAACGACAACCCGCTCATCCTCGTGTTGCAAACGAAGTGCAGATTGAGAAAATCATCTGCGACATCAACATTCTAGGTCCTCTCACACGCTCAAGAACTTCACATTTGTCTAACTTTTGTGGGCACTTTGCTTTTGTCTCTATCACAGAGCCCACTAAGATAGATGAAGCATTTCTGGAGCCTGAGTGGATTCAAGCTATGCAAGAAGAATTACATCAGTTTGAGCTCAACAACGTCTGGGAACTGGTTAATCATCCAGATCCTCGCAAGCACAATATCATTGGCACAAAGTGGATCTACCGCAACAAGCAAGATGAAAATGGCCTTGTGGTGAGGAATAAGGCACGGCTTGTAGCTCAAGGCTACACACAGGTTGAAGGAATTGATTTCGATGAAACTTTTGCACCTGTTGCTAGACTTGAGGCTATTCGCATATTACTTGCTTATGCTAACCATCATGATATCACTTTATATCAAATGAATGTGAAAAGTGCATTCCTCAATGGTAAGCTTGAGGAAGAAGTATATGTTGCTCAACCCCCAGGTTTTGAAGATCCAAAGTATCCTGACAAAGTCTTCAGACTCAATAAGGCCCTCTATGGCCTCAAGCAGGCCCCTCGGGCGTGGTATGATACTTTGAAGGAATTCCTCATGAAGAAAGGCTTCAAACCCGGTTCACTTGACCCAACTCTTTTCACTAAATCTTATGATGGTGAATTGTTTGTGTGCTAAACTTATGTTGACGATATCATTTTTGGCTATACTGACCAACGTTACAGTGATGAATTTGCCTATATGATGAGTAAAGAATATCAAATGTCTATGATGGGAGAACTGAAATTCTTCTTAGGTCTTCAAGTTCGTCAACAGCGCAATGGCATATTTATATCTCAGGAGAAATACCTCAAGGACGTATTGAGGAAATTCGGCATGCAAGACTGCAAAGGCGTCAAAATCCCTATGCCCACAAATGGCCATCTATGCACTGATGAAAATGGTATTGACTTCGATCAAAAGTTATACTGCTCCATGATTGGCTCTTTATTGTATTTATGTGCATCTAGGCCAGATATTATGCTTAGTGTTTGCATGTGTGCCCGATTTCAAGCTACACCAAAGGAATCACACCATAAGGCTGTGAAGCATATTCTTCGATATCTAGCTCACACACCAACACTTGGATTATGGTACACCAAGGGCTCGGCCTTTGATCCCATTGGATATTCAGACTCTGACTATGCTGGTGATCGTGTGGACCGCAAGTCAACATCAGGCACATGCCATTTCCTTGGACGATCTTTGGTCTGTTGGTCCTCGAAGAAACAGAACCGCGTATCACTATCTACTGCTGAAGCTGAGTACATTGCTGCTGGTTCTTGCTGTGCTCAATTGCTGTGGATGAAGCAAACTCTCAAGGACTACGGCGTCAATATGAAGAATGTGCCTCTCTACTGTGACAATGAGAGTGCAATCAAGATTTCTCACAACCCAGTTCAGCACTCCAAGACAAAGCACATTCAAATTCGTCATCATTTTCTTCATGATCATGTGTGGAAGGGCGACATCTCTATTGAGCATGTACGGACTGAAGAACAGCTAGCCGATATCTTCACAAAGCCCTTGGATGAGAAGGGATTTAGCAAGTTGAGGTGTGAGCTAAATATCCTAGAATCTTCGAATGTTCTTTGAAAAGGACACACATCCTAACACTTATGCAAAATTGATGACTTAGATGTGCAACACGCAAAGAAACGTTTTTCTTCAATCAATGAAGACTAACACTCTAAGTGTGAAGAAATTAACGAAGAATTTGATTCTCAGAGCCCTACGACAATTATACGCGGTGTCTGAAATCATCATTCTTACACGGTGGGCTACGCCACCACCAAAAGTTGAAAATCTTCAATTGAGTTTTTCCTCAATTTTTGAAATTCCTCAGTTGTTCATTTTCTTCAACTTTGCATTGTCTTCACTGTTTCCGTCGTTTTTCTTCATTGTCTATATATGTATATGAGTTTATGTCCTCTACAGCATTCACTTATTGCTATTTCTTCAAGTTGCCTTTTTCTACTAAGTGAATGTGAACGGACCCTTCCCCCTCTATGCTAAACTCAACCCAGTCTATTCACAAATTCTTCATGTGCATTCTATTTGAAACTCGTTCAAAATCTTCACTGTGTCCTTGGCAGCTGAAGAATTTGCGAACGGAACTTCAAAACTTATCTTATCTCAATTTTCGGCTGTTGCCGCCTAAACCATTCCGCATCCCATGATAATACTTATCTATTCACCCACGATCTCACACGATCGCCACCTCTCAGTACGTGGGTGACACATGTCAAGCGAATGAGAAGGGTCAGGGGCACGTTCGTCCAACTTCTTCGGGCGAACTGTTTTCACTTCGGCTATAAATACCCCTCCCCTTCCTCACTTCGTTTTTACTCCGCTCGATCTCTCTCCCGCTCGAGCTTCTCAAACCCTAGCGCCGCCGCTACTTCATCGTCGCCGGTGAGGAAGAGCTTCACTACCTCGACCTCGTCGCCGTCATACTCGCGCCGGCTGCTGATTTCTTCACTCCGCCGCCGCCGTAGCTGTCTTCCTCAGCCAAGTTAGGGCGTGGAAGATCTGAACTGACGAGCTTCACATCTACACTTCCTAGTTCGTCGTGTTCTTCGTCCAGGGTAATTAAAAGTTACTTTTATTGCCCTCTTTGATTCAAATGTTTTCTACAAAATCCTCAAAAGGTGTTTTATTCTTCAAATCCTCACACACTAAACACCTCACATGTGATCTGTTCTTGATCCTTTTCTCTAAGCAACATTTTTCTTCAAGATTCCTCAATTGTGTGGATTTTCGATCTGTACAACTCTGGAACCTAAGACAAAGAACGCTTAGTGAAATTCTTCAAGACTCATCTGGTCAAATTCCTCAAACTTGTTCTTTTTGAAAAACTTCTGAGAACGCATATGACCTCTCCAAATTCCTCGCAACTATACTCTGTTCACAAGTACTCATGTCCCCTGATGAATCAGTAGGTTCTCATCAACTTAACTCATTTGCAGCATTCCTCGAAGAAAAGTTGCACACCTCTTCAGAAAATTCTGTTGTTCATATTACTCAGCTGAAGAAAATGGCTGACGGTAAGAAGCCAGAGAAGGGAGGAAAGAGGCCTGAAATCAATACTGCTTTCGAGATCCCTGATGACATATACAAGGATTATTGCACTCCTGATGAGGCCAAGTTTGGCAATGAGGACAAAAATCAGCGCAAGGTGCGCATACAAAGGATAGAGAGGAGATGGGCACGGGAATGGAGGGAGTACAGATATGTTACTCCCAAGTATATGAAGAAATTCGCTCTTAATCCTCCATGCCCAAGACCTCCATTGGCACCTGGTCAAGAAGCTGATCCCACCAGCCTCAACCGTGGTGAGGAATATCCTGATGAATGGGCCAAGCGCCAGGCCAAGCTAGCCAAAATAGCTAAGGAAGCAGTGAGGAAATTTAATGAAGACTCTGGTGCTGCTACCACTGCTGAGGCCTCTGCATGCAAGCCAAAGAAGGTCATGGCTAAGAAGCCTGCTCATAAGCCAAGTGCTTCGCCCCAAATGCCCTCACGGCCAAGTTCCTCAGCAATGCCCTCACGGCCAGATTCTTCAAAGCCCTCACGGCCAACTCCTCAAGCTACTCCACTCCTCCAAAGTCCTCAGCTCCTCGGACAAAAACCTCATCACCTGTGCATCTCGCCACGTGCCAAAGGACAACAGCCATCTCTATTTCCTCAGGAGCTTCTGCTAGTTCTTCAGCTGCACCAAATTCCTCTACTGGCCCCTCTCTGCTGATGAAAAAGGCCACTGCTGGACGAGGCTCTTGACCAAGTCCTCACAAGAAGCAGGTCGCCTTTCAAGTGCCGTCTGACGAAGACGAAGCTGATGATGAGGAACTTGCCGAAATCATCAGAGACAGGCAGCTCAAGGCCGCTAGAGCCAAAGGCACAAATGTGCCTCTGCTTTTGAATCCAAAATTGATCCCTGATTACATTGATCTCTGGCACAAGGACCCCAACACTCCTATGCCTGACTTCAAGTTGACTCCTGGCCAAAGTCATATGCTGACTGCCTTTATTCAGGAAGAAAAATGGAAATTTGAAAAGGCCATGCAGTTGAAGAAAGCGTAGTACAAGAAGGAGCGCTTCCTGAAGAAAAACGTTGTCTCTATGACAAATGAAGAACTTGTCACTATTCAATCTGGGATCAAGAAGCTCAGTGATGAATTTGACGTATACTGCGCTGTCTGGCTTGGAGCCAAAGTCAGATTTGTGAATTTAACTGAGAAGTTCACTTCCAATGTTGCAGCCCCAACGCAACAAGAAAATCCTCAGGCTGAGGCATCTGCTCAGCCAACTGAAGAAAATGCCAGCACCGCTGATGACAATCAGGCTGCTGAAGAAACTCAGAGTACCAGGGCTGATGACTGCATTCCAGCCGCTGAAGAAATTGCCAGGGCAACCACTAGTCTTGCGCCTGAAGAAAGAAGTCAGGGCAACTGCATCAGTTGTGCCTGAAGTAATTGAACCAAATTCCTCTGCTCCTCCTGCGCCTACCCCAACTCCGATCCTTCCGTCTGCATCAGATGTGAAGAAAACCAAGGCTGCAGAGCGTGCAGCAGTGAAGAAAAGGAAAGCATCAACATCATCAGATTCTTCAGCTTCGAAGAAGATGAAGCCATTGACCAGCTCTTTTGCGAATCCAATTGATGCTATTCCGGTCTCATCCATGCCAACAAAGGACCCTGTTCCTTTTGATGAAGAATATGTGATCCAAGTGAATCCGATGAAGAGATTCCTTCTGCTGCTTCGACAGAGCAGTTGGATGAAGAAATTGAAGCGGATGCAATCCCTTCAACCCCAATAGTCTCATCGTCCATGCCTCAGTTCACTGCTGAAGAGGCCGGCGTTGAAGAAAAGAGTGAAGAAGAAGATGTGGACATTGGATGTACAACACCTGTGCTGAATGATGACTTTTGGGAAAGTCAGCACCCCAACTCTCCTCTGTTCCCACCTCTGCAACAAATTCCTCGGTCCCCTGTCAATACTGAAGTACAAATGGGATCTGAAGAACCTCGTGCAACCCCGTCTGTCCATGAAGAGATTCCAGCCACTAGTGCTGAAGAAAATGTTAATGAAGAATTAAAGACCCAGGCTGTCACTGAAGAAGAACCTGAAATTCCTCAGCCTGTGGAACCTAAGATTGCGATTCCTAAGGTGGTGATGCAATTGACTGATACTCCTCAGCCCAAGCCAAAGGATCCCTTCTCGAAGAAGTAGAAATTCAAGGCTGATGACTTCTTCGGCGAGCATGTTTTCTTCACTCACTACAACCCATATGACTCTGCTCGTCTTAGAAGGAAGCGTTTCTGGATTGCCAGTCAAGCAAATTTTTATTCTTCACTGCTCTTCAACAAGGACAAAGTCTTTGACCACGAGCATATTCCTCATGTGGACATGGAATCACTGCCTTGTTTTACCCCAGTCCTCAGTGTGCTTCATGATGCAAGACTACTCAACTTTTGCATGGATATTTGTGATTGGAATGAAGAGCTCATTCTTCAATTCTATGCAACTCTGCACGTTACAGGAGATGCTGATGATATCAACTCTTGGGTATTGGACTGGATGACCGAAAATACTCATTGCAAAGCACCGGCCTCTGAATTACTTCATGCCCTGACAATAAGTCCTCCCCTTGAAGGAGCTCGTTGCCTGTACCATGAGCCTGAAGTCACTGCCCATTACATGCAAGTGCTAATGAAGCCTCTGAAGCCCGGTCAAGCCCCAAGGACCAAATTCCTCGTGAAGGAATTGCTATATGTGCCCAGAACAGTTTATCGCATTCTGACGAAGACTTTGAGTCCAATCAAAGGCCACGACTCAACTGATGAAGAAGTCGTTGGCATCATGAAGAATCTGCTGTTGAATATCATGCATGGCATTCCTGTGAACTATCACGATTTCTTCATGAGGACTCTGACAAATGTTGCACTCTCTCCGTTTGAGTTGAAGCCTTATGCTCCTTGGATTATGAGATTCATCAGAACAAGGTCTTGACTCAACTACAAAGCTAATTTTCAGAATCACCTCAGCTACTTGCCCCCAATTGAAGTCCTCAAGCGGACATTTTCCTCAGCTGATGAAAAGGGCAAGGCAGCTGCTGTTATTGATGAAGGCAATCGTCCATTGGATGGTCAGTTTCGCAAAACTGCCTCTTACTCCACCAATGATGACTCTGCCACTCATGATTCTGCCGCTCATGCATCAAAGCCAAATCCTCAAGCCACAGCTCCAAGAGTAATGACTGACCGTGAGCTTCTTCTTAGTCTTCACCAGAAGGTGGATCGAAACCACAAATGGGTTAAGCGTCAGTTTGGTTCTATTCTTCACAACATGACTGCTACTCACAATGCAGTGAAGAAAAACCATTACTACCTCCATGAAGTCTTCGGTCGCACCTGGGCTATTCTGTCACATCTATATGGTGAAGAAGATCTGAAGCAAATGGGTCTCAAGGAGGATTTTGACTGGTCTGCTCCTCCACTGAAGAAATTCAAGAAGGTCAAGGTTCCTTCCTTGATGGCCAGCTCATATTATTCATCACGCGAAACCAATGAGCATGAATACTTGAACGACACTACAGCAGGCCCTACAACAACAAACGACCCCAACAACGCTGGCGCTCCTCCATCATCTTGATATTCTTCAGGGGCGTTAGTCCTCACTTTTCGATCCTTTTGGTCATTTCATGACAAAGGGGGAGATATTTGAGTTAGTCTTCAAGAGGGTCTACCTATATGGGCGTTTTTGCTAAGTTACAACTCTCGTTCTTCTGAGACTTTATTCGATCGAGTTGTAAACTTAAACTCTATGGTGGTCTGATACTTTTGCTGAGATTTTCTGCATGCTTATTCCTAGTTAATGTTAATGCGCGCATGCTGAATTACATCAGTCACCATATTTCATCATGCATTTCAAATTCTTCATTTTATATGTCAAATGCGCGTATGAATTACAAGATATGGGGGGGATCTCCATGATTCTACTCTTCAAGTGTGCATTGCTTCAAAAGCAAATTACTCACTATGCACATTTTCAGGGAGAGTTCTTCTATATCTTGCAATCAAATTCCTCAATATCAGTATTTACACTTCATATATTTATCCCCGTTGAAAACTTAACCTATATTGTCATCAATCACCAAAAAGGGGAAGATTGTAAGTGCATCTAGTGCCTCTTAGTGATTTTGGTGTATTGAAGACTTATATGTTAAGGGACTAATGTGTTTATGAGTGTACACAGGTCTATCAGTCTATGAGGAGTTTGATATTTACAGAGAAAGTCGACCCCTAAAAATGAAGTTCTTCGACTGAAGACTTTGGATTTCTGAAGACTTTCTGAAGACTTTGAAAGTGAAGAAATTGGTGTGACCTTGAAGACTTGGCATTCATTCAAGGAACATGAAGCGTGAAGACTTTTGTTTTCGTAGTTTCATTTTCTCTTTCTTGAGACATAGGAAACACCGTACTGTTAAAGGGGGGCGAGGAAATACTAAGGAAAATTTTCCATGTGATGCTCAACTCAAAATCCCACACCTACCAATCCCTTCGAGTGAAGCCATTGGAAATCTCATACAGTTCAGTCAATTTCTTCAGTGACAGAGACGGAGTTCTTCTGATCTCTGAGGAATTTGTTCTGACTGAGGAGTTAGGAATTCGCCAGTGCGGATTGCCTACACAGTGAGGAATTTGATACTCAAAATTCCGACCGTTAGTGTGCTATGCGCCAGCTGTCCCAAAATATCTACCCACCTAACGGTTATATTATTGAAGGGCATTTATGTCTTATCATGTCGGGCTGCTCCCTAGGCTACAAATAGCCGCCCCCTACAACCACTAGCTGGTTGGCTGCTCCGAGAGAAACTGACACTTGTCATTTGAGAGCATCCCATCCTCCGAGGACTTTGAGCGAAAATCATCAAGTGAGGAAACCCAAACCCAAACACCTACAAACTCAAAGTGATTGAGTGTCACTGAAGAGATTGATCCTGCGTGGATCCGACGCTTGTTACCTTTGAAGACTGTGCATCTTCCAGACGGTTAGGCGTCATGGTCTAGAGCATCCAAGAGGAAATTGTGGATCGCCGAGTGACCGAGTTTGTGAAGGTTTGGAAGTCACCTGAAGACTTACCACGAGTGATTGGGCGAGGTTGGTGTGACCTTAGCTCAAGGAGAATACGGTGAGGACTGTGTGTCCAGGACAGTGTGTCCGAGACAGTGTGTCCTCAGGTTTAAATACCTGGCCGCTCCAACCAGACGTACAACTGTCACAGCAGTTGGATTTGGTCTACCAAATCTTTGTCTTCACCAAGCCTACTGGTCCTATTTCCTCAACTCTTTCATTTCCTCATTACAGTTGTTGTGTGCATGTTCATATCTGTTTGAAGACTTTGACTGAAGACTTTCTCAATTTTCTCAGTTCAATTTCTTCAGTCTGTTTGTCTTCATCCTGTGTTATCCTGTGTTTGCGTTTTCTGTACTCTGTGCTTGTCTTCATTTCATCTGATGACCATGCTTGTGTTCTGTTATGATTACATCTGAGTACTTATTCCGCTGCAAGTAGTTCTTCGCTTAGGAATTTCCTCGCCCTGAAATTCCTCAGTGAAGAATTCATAAAAATCGCCTATTCACCCCCCTCTAGTCGATATAACGCACTTTCATGACGGTTGGCCGGCTTTGCATTCCGCGTAACTGAGCTCTCGGGCACAACATGCTCATGAAGGACTACTTCATCGAGGTACCGATATCTGACTCACCTTTTCCGTAAGCGATATCGAATGTGTAGGTCTCTTTTTGTTTGCATCATTGAAGCTTGTGAGAGAAATTGCCGTTTCTTCACTCGCCGGAGGAATGCCGCCGGTTTGCTTGGGTTTAGCCCATACTAAAAAAAATCAGCGGCAATGAGAGTGATTTTTCATATGGCATTCTGGCCAACTACACCAATGATTATATCCGCATTGGAGAAGATACCACACTCAAATGTGTGCAGGTGTTTGCGAAGACATTGATCCGAATTTTTGGCCGGAGTATCATCGAGCTCCAAATGAGGACACATAGAAGTTGATGACGATAAATGAAGCAAGAGGATGATCGGGCATGCTTGGAAGTGTGGATTGCATGCATTGAAGGTGGAAGAACTGCCCGGTGGCTTGGGCGGGGCTATACACCAGTCACAAACATGAACATCCTATTGTGCTTGAAGCCATGGCTTCACATGACTTGTGGATTTGACATTTCTTCTTTGGATTGCCAGCGCCTGTCAGTGATATCAATGTGTTTTGCAGCAATCTCATCTTTTTTCTCAGCTGCCTAGTGGAAAAGCTCTGGCTTGCAACTAAACCATCAACGGACATGACTATACCATGGGGTATCTTGCCGCTGGTATTTATCCTCCAATGGTCAACATTTGTCAAGACCACAAGTGGCATGAAAACCAAGAAGCACAATTTTTTGCCCAAGCACAAGAAGTATTGCCGAAAGGATATTGAGATGTCATTTGGTGTGTTGCAAGCTCGGTTTGCCATCGTTCAAGGTCCTGCTTGCTACTGGGATAAAAAATCCCTCAAAAACATCATGACTGCATGTGGTAGGGACTTAGACTTACAATTTTACTATGATAATGTGGTACCCGTGTGAAGGCTGCTAGGGACCCAGATGAGATGAATGCATTTCTTGAGACCAACTAAAAGATTGAGAGCAGTGTTATGCCCTATCAGCTCCGTGATGATCTTGTCGAGTATCAATGATAACTGCATGGGAGATAGACTCCCATTTTATTTTAATAAATTTCATATGTATTTGTGAGTGATTTGAACAATTATTTGCCTTCCGGACCATTTGTTGTTGTATTATTATTTGAATTTAAACATTTGTTGTGATGAAGATGATTGTTGTATTGTGATTTGCTCATTTATATGTGATTCTATTAAGTTTATATTGTTGAAAATCATGGATTTGCAAATCTTCATAAAGTTTTGCGGGACGAGTTTACAGGAGTTGTTCCGTCAAAGGCCTCGCGGCACCGTAATTTCTTTTACACGCGGCCTTTATATCAAATTTGCGGGATGGGGTTTTAGCGGAGCCGTTAGAGTTACTCTAACCCATCAAACCAGAAATTGTGTGTAGCTGAAGCTATCTATCATCCAGCCTCTGTTCAGGTCAAAGTCAGACAAGCGAGGGCCGGGGCCAGGAAAGGAAGGCTCCGATCGACGCCTCACGTTTGTTTTCCCTTCGGCCGGCCGTTGGTACTGATTGGCGCCGACGCGAAGGACGCCAGTTGCGTGGCGGCGCGCTAGCACGCCGGCTCGCCCATGGTAACTCGTCAGTCCTGCGCAGCCGCGGGCACATGCGCTGCACCTGGTTTGGTGGCCGTTACCGCTATGCACCCATCCATTCCGCCGCAAGCACGACACCCAACCAAACCAGGCTCCGGCACGGACACACGAACAGCAAACCCGGCGGGAAGTAACACCTGTGCCGCACCACCAGACCAGACCAGACGGTTAGTTGGGTTGCGCGCAGGGGAAAACGTCTCTGTGTCTACCCGGCAAAGCGAGTGACGTGCACTGCCTACGGTGCACCCTTGTTGCCTCTGCTCCCTCCCTCCCTCGCCTGGCTTGTTTTTGGTTGGCGTTCACGCTAAGCAGCAGCAAAGGGGCGTTTAATTAGAGGTGACAAATCATTAGAGTATGGCGAAATGCATGCATGTTTACCACGCCGCTGTCGACGTGGTCGACCAACCTGGGTACGCTAGCCAGTAGCCCCCTTGATCATGCGGACAGCGTGTGGTGTGGATCATTTTACTATTTTGAACTGGTAGCAGTAGGATCATTCTTAAACAGTGATGGTTAGTGCATCGGAAGAAGATTTATCACCGTGATCTTCTCCACACACAAAAAGAAAACTGTGGCAGCCCGTACCGGCCTTGTACTTTGGCACGTGACAGTAACTCGTCCTTTCACAGGTGTGAACTGTGGACCTGTGGTTGAGTGCAAGCTTTGCACTGGGCAGGATTACCAGTGTGTGTACGATGAGCCATGGAGAAGGGCGGCCCCAAGCTTGTGTTGTGTGCGTGGAGGTCAATCAAGTGTCGTATCAGTGGGTCAGAACTAATCACTGGTCCTAATCTAGGAGTTAATGGCGCCATAAATATCTCCGTATGTCTCATTTTCAAGGAGAGAAAAAAAAATCTTCGAAACGTCGTTCACACGAACACGAGCAAGTCAAGCATTCCAGTATGTTCTGCTCACTCGCCATTCATGTCTATCGACTCGCTTTATGAATCTCAATGGGTGGTGCTCTGCGGATCTGCGTCCCAGGTTGTCTATGTTGTGTTGTTGTGAAAAAGGAGAAAAAACGTGATCTTTAAGGAATGTTTATTCGGTTGTTCAAGAAAATAAAGAAAAAGATTTCAAGACGTAGATGATGATCCGTCTTTATCAAAACAATACAAAATGTATGTGGAAAATTAGTTTCACAAGTTAGTCGTCCGCGTTATCGCACCGTTTCACTCCTCTTTCTCGAGATCCCCTCTTTTCACCGTTGATGAGCTCTTGACAAGCTCGATTCACGACAAGCCAAACCCGATGTACATGCAAACGCAATCATCTCTTTCTTCTAGTATTAATTTGCACTCGACGGTTTTCTCACCAGTTCTTCCTCATACAGTCACACCCATTGATGCTCCCTAGATCGAACATGTATATGATTGAAGTTGTCTTATCAAGTGACACTTTTAGCAAGTTTAGTCTAGTTAATAGTAACATCATAAATATCTCTGGACCACTCCTTCTCAAAAAGAAAAACTTCAGATCATGGTTTACACAAGCTTGTCCATTCCAATTCCAAAATGGTTTGTTCGCTCATCATCCATGTCTATCGACCACGATATATATGAATCATTTGGTTGTTAGTGTTTCCAGGATTTGCATGAAAGTCTGTTTATTTATTTATTTTGTTGTGTGAAAAGGGTGAATAGTGAGATCGTGAAGGAATGTTAATTCAGTTGCTCAAGAAATAGAAGGATAAAAGAAAAGGAATCCAAAAGGTTAATGCATAGATTGTGTGTTATGCAAAGCATAACGTCAAGTCCACAAGTTAGTCCTTCCGCGTTATCACTTCATGCCACAACTCTTTCGTCCAAATAACAATTGCTCCCTACTCACTCCCATCCGAGGAGCTCCTCACCCCCTTCCCCGACAAGCTAGTACCGTTGTACCCGCCTGTTATAACCTGGCATACACATCTTCTATTAATTGTGGTCAATGGTGCTCTCACCACCTTCTTGTTCTTCCTCGCTCACATTTACCCTGCCCAAACCGGACATTCTAAGCCATGCTTGGCATTGCTCTCTTCCAAGCCCAGATAGTCAAAGACCATTGGACTCACTTAGTGAACATTTGTCTTCACTGGTTGGATCCTCTTTGACCCTCCCTATACAACCAACATGTTGTCTCCGTAGACCCTTCTACCCCATTCATCGCCTCCTACCTATATCCCCAATAAGCCCTTGTATACTACATGTATGTTGATGTCGCTTTAGTGCAAGCTGAAGGCAAAGAAGCAACCCTAGGCGTGCAGGGATGACGACACATGTTTTCGGACATGTAATTAGGAGCCAGCATGTAACGCCCACAATGCGGCTATATCTCCCACGTGTCGAGGCACGACTTAGAGGCATAACCGCATAGTGGTTTTGTCGCAAGAAGGGTCATCTTCACTCTTTATCCCAGTCTTATTCATTACATGGGATTGTGTGAAGATGACCCTTCTTGCGACAAAACCACTATGCGGTTATGCCTCTAAGTCGTGCCTCGACACGTGGGAGATATAGCCGCATCGTGGGCGTTACACAGCAAGAGCACACTCCCTCACCACCACCCGCCAGAAAATGACATATATTTAAAGGAAAGCGCCAAATTACGGCAAGAGTAAGCTAGAGGGGGATCTTTCACTTATAGGCGGTGCTTTCAACCACTCACTGGGCCACTACTATAGTCTGGAAGATACTCTTGTACCTCGTGAGCTATAACAAGCAGCTCGTGACTCGAATCCACTCGTACTCTTGACTAACTAGTCGAGTTTAAATCTGTCCTCATTAACAAAACGAGTTTGACGAGTCGAGCTAACGAGTTGTTCGTTTAGCTCATTAAGCATGTTTATCAGAAGGGACGTGAGATAAGTACAATATTTTAGTAGATTGTTATCATTTATAGAGTGTACCAAGTGTTTTATTTGGTGTCAATTGTTGATTGCTCTGATTTGTAAAGAAAGTATGGGTCCACAAATGTAATTTTGCTAGAATAATGTCATACATAATACGTATAATTTGTTTTTCACGTCTATAATGAGCTTAACAAGTTAAATGAGCTATCTCGAGCTGAGCTAACTCATTATATTAACGAGCTCTAGCGAGTCTAGCTGAGCTAGCTCGACTCGACTTGAATTCCAATCCTAGACTACGCGGTACGCCGCCCGTTACGGCGAGATCCGGTTGCACTATACTTTCATGTTATTTGATTATTTTGAACATGATTTATTGTAAAGCGGGCCTTTGCACATGAATTTTGTGGTGTGTCTTTTCTATGCATGTTTACATGACGAGATGGCATGTGTGCATGTTGAGAGAAATAGGTTAGTGAAGACTATCTATTTGGATATAGAAAATTGAAGTAGTCGTATTAACTGGCGCCTTTAGCGGGTTTAATCTAGATAATACTTAATAGTAACATCATAAATATCTCTGGACCACTCCTTCCCAAAATGAAAAACTTCATATCACGTTTTACATGAGCATTTCCCACTCATCGTCCATGTCTATCAACTATGTATATGAATCAATTGGTTGTTAGTGTTTCTCGGATTTGCATGACAGTCTGTCTATATTGTGTGGTTCTGCTAAAAAGATGAATAGTTAGATCGTGAAGGAATGTTGATTGAGTAGCTCAAGAAAGAGAAAGAAAACGTTTCCAAAAGGTTAAAGCATAGATTGTTTGTTAGGTTATACTAATGGATAAGTTTAGGTCCACAAGTTAGTCCTTTCGCGTTATTGCCCTTTGACACAACTCTGTCTTCAAGATAACAGTTGCTCACTACTCCATCCCATACGATGAGCTCATCCCCCCCCCCCTCTCCCGACAAGCTAGTATCGTCGTACCTGCTTGCTATCACCTGTCATCCACATCTTCTACTAAATGTGGTCGATGGTGCTCTCATGACCTTCTTGTTCTTCCTCGCTCCCGTTTACCCTTCCCAAACCGAACATTCCAAGCCATGCTCGGCATTGCCCTCTTTCAAGCCCACATCATCAAAGACCACTACTCCCATGTAGTAAACATTTATCTCACTTGGTTGGATCTCCTTCGACCCGGCCTACACAACCCACAGTCTCCGTAGACCCTTCCAGCACTTTCCTTTCACCCAACCTATACAATGTAGGTACTCGGTGGACCCGTTTGTTGTGTCCTACCTATATCCCCAATAAACCCTTGCATACTACCTCTATATTGATGTCTCTTCAGTAGAAACTGAAGCCAAGGACGCAACACACACAGGCAGGGATGACGACACATGTATTCGAACACGCAATTAGAAGCTAGCAAGAGCCCACTCCCTCAACACCACCTGCGCGGAAAATGACATATATTTAAAGGAAAGCGCCAAATGACGACACGGGTATGCTAGAGGGGAATCTATCGCCTATCGACGACGCTTTCAGACGCTCACGCGAGCCGGACCAAAACTATAGTCTCGACGACACTCTTGTACTTTCAACATGCTCTCTGCTCATCGGAGGACGAGAATGGCTAGGGTTACAGTTCAATCACACCTTCCGAGTTATTCATCGAGGCTTCCAGCTTTCGAAGGAAGAGTAGCAAGCGAAACGCAATCCCATGTTTTGAGCACAACCACGTGCAAATGCAATGGTTTCGACATGTGGGGCGATACCCGAGGGGAACTAAGTCGAAGGGAGGGGCGAGCTCAAGGGTTGCTTGTTCTTTTTGAACACGCAATTAGAGGCTAGCAAGAGCCCACTCCCTCACCGCCACTCACCTGAAAGTGGCATATATATATATATATATATATATATATATATATATATATATATATATATATAAAAGGAAAGCGCCAAGTGACGACAAGAGTATGCTAGAGGGGGATCTATCGCCAATCGGCGGCGCTTTCAACCGCTCACGCGGCCCATGCCACTACTATAGTCTTTTGCGATACTCTTGCACCTCCCACACGCTCTCCTCTCATGGAAGGACGAGAACAGCTAGGGTTACGGTTCAATCAAGTCAACTATTGAGTAATTCATCGAGACCTCCGGCTTTCGAAGGAAGAGTAGCAAGCGGTGACGCTAGCCCATGTTTCGAGAACATCTACGTGCAAGTGCAATGCTCCAATGGTCGCGACATGTGAGTCAATAATCGGAGGAGGGTAAGTCGGAGGGAGGGGGACGAGCTCTAGGGTTGCAATAGGGTTGGTACATGGTAGCACGCGCACACCATCGCACCAGTGCAAGGAAGCAAAAGAGACCCCAAGTACTTCCATTTTTTGTTTCTTGACGTCCATGGCACACTTCTCTCCCCTGAGATGACAAGAAGAAAAGAAAGGAAAAAAGAGAAGCGTGAAGGAGCAAAAAGGGCCAGAAGAGGTGTTTCCGTTACGCGTCTTGCGCGTTGGGCCCACGTCGCGACCTCGCGTCCCCGTCATCATCTTCCCGGAGACGCGTTGTTGCCGGGGACAAAAGCCACCCGCCATCTCCGGCCCTGCCGCCTCGCGTCCACGTCGCCGTCCCCACCTTGCCTTGCCCCGTTTCACACCTCAACCCGACCCGCCCCCCGTTAAATCCCCCCTCCCCCGCCCGCCACCTCCCTCCCTCTCTCTCCCCTCGTCGCACGCCCACCCACCGCCGACGCGAGCTCTCCTCAGCCCAGCACAGCCCACACACCGCCCACCAGCGAGCCAGCCCAGATGTTTCTCACCGACAAGTACCACGCCCTGCTCCCCCTCCACCCCGCCCCCGCCACCCGTGGCCCCCGCAAGGCGGTGGTGCCGGCCGTGACCTCCAGGTTCGACGCCGCCCTCGCCGCGCGCCTCGCTAGCCTGCTGCCGCTGCCGGCCTCCCCGCTCGCGGCGCTCGCCCGCCTCGCCGACCTCCTCGCCGCCACGCTCGCGGACGCCGTGCCCGCGCTCGCCGCCGGGCCCGGGGACGGGAAGAAGGACGCCGTCGCCGTCGCCGCGCACCTCGACGCCGGCGTCGCGCTCCTGGACGCCTCCAACGCCATCGCCGCCCGCGTCGACCGCCTCCGCCGCCGCCGCCTGCTCTCCCGCCTCGCGCTCCACCTCGTCTCGTCGTCGCCCCCGAGCCCGTCGTCCCTCAGCCGCGCGCGCGCCGCCCTCGCCGACCGCGACAGCCGCGGTGTTCGGCCCCCTGCCCTGCCGGCGCTCCCTTCCATCCCGTTCGTCGACCCGCCCCGCGGCGGCCGGGGACAGCAGCTCGCCGCCGCCGCGCGCGTCGTCCTCGCCGTCAACGCCGTGTCCTCCCTCGCCGCGACAGCCGCGGCCACCATCCTCGGCGGCGCCAGCACCACCCGTGACCCCACCTTCCCCCAGGTCTCCGGCGACCTCCCGTGGGCGGAATCCTTCAACGCGGTCTCCAGCCAGCTCTCCGCCCTCGCCAAATCCGCCACCAGCAACGAGATCGACGCCGCGGACGAGGCCGTGGGCAAGCTCGCGGCGGTCCTCGACGGCGTCAGCGAGGGCGCCGCCCCCGAGGAGGCGGCGCTGCGCGCGGCGACGCAGGAGGTGGAGAAGCGGACGGAGGAGCTGGCGGCGCGACTGGAGCGGGTGTCGGACGCCGTCAACGGCGTGTTCCGCGCGGCGCTGCGGCTCCGCAACGCCGAGCTGGGCAGCTTCATGGCGGCGAAGCCCGCCGGCAAGGCGCCGCGCAGTCAGAAGTAGCCGTTCGCCGCTCACCGCCGTTACTATACTAGTACTAGTAGCAGCAAGTACAGTGCGCGTGTCGTGTCCAGGTGTATACAGCGATACAGACAGAGTCAGGTGTAGTACAGGACTACATACATACAGTCGGGGTACTGCTGCGTGTGTGCGTCGTCAAGGATGGAGGCCACATGTGAGGATACTTTGCATTTTGCACCCTTTTGGAAATGTGGAATCCGGTAAATGAAGTGAAAAGAAAATCGTCGGAAAATTGCTGCAAAATGTTGGTCTCGTGGCTCTCTCTGTGATTTCTGATGCTTGCGTGATGTGATGAGCTCGTGCTTGACATCTTTCCTGGTCGACTTGTATGCGGTATGCCTCTCTGATCAAATGCAATGGATGTGTGGCCGCGCCACAGCAGAGCACGCACGGGCAGTCCGTCGAGTCCTACGCGGCATGCCGTTCTAGACTCGCGACGTGCGGACCATGCCGCCACGCCAGCCCGGCCGGCGCCAGCGATTGACCGACGGAACGCTCTGCAAGTTGCACCCGCTTGCCGGCGGCGCGCGGACGCACGCAAGCGAACCGCCCGTTGAAATGTCAGCGGCGCACGCACGGGGCCATGTCACGATGACGGAGATGGCGCGGTTGCCGAAGCCGGCAAGGCGAGGTGTGCCGGCGACGCCCACTCTTAACTCTCCCAACAACAACCAGCCCGGTCAAGTACCGATGCCGATGCCATGTCGTCCTCCGCCCCGCACCTGCGCTCGCCGCCGCCGTGACGCCACCGAGCACTGGCTGGCACCGGGGCGCACGGTTTTGCTGCCGTCGCGGCAAAGCGTACGCAGCCGGGCAGGCAGGCTGGCCGCCCATCCGACACTGTCGATCGACGGAGGCAGCTATCGGAGCGGCGCTTGCCCGCACACTTGCGCTTGCTACTCCCGGTGGGGACGCCATGCCTACCCCTCGCTAGCTCGCTTGCCACACGTACGTGCGCGCGCGCGTACTGCCAGGTACCACTGCGTACGACACCCTGCTAGCTGCACGCGAGATGCGGGGATTTCAGTTGCACTTTGCCGGGCGATCATCTTCCCGAACATACTAGTGCTCGCATTTTCACAAATTTATTAGGACCGTTCATCCGAAGATAGCCAACCGTCCATCCGAAGATGGATATATTCATCCCGACATTTGCACTCTCGGTTTCACTATTTTTCCTTTATTCTTGATTTAAGAGAGCTAACCGCTCGCGTTGAATGGTTATTTTCTTTTGGACATGACTCTGAATTATTCATCAGACTTATGACTATGAGCCGCTGAATTTGGCGAGTTGATGGAGCCATAGTCACTCCTACTCTAGCACTTGTAATTTAGCAGAAGGTTTCTGCTTCTAACTTCGTATGAAAGACATTTGGCTGCATGCATCGATTGATGTAGAGGCCGGGGGTGGTCCTCCTTTAAAAAAATTATAAAATTAGACATCATGAAAACATTCAGACACATATAGGATAGGTATATATGTTTTTTTTCTGATAAAGCGAGCTCATTCTCCATTTTGTTCATGGAAGCAAATGACTTCGTAGAAATTACAAACATATACTCTCTCCATCTTAAAATACATGTCTCAATTTTAGTACAACTCCCCCTCCCCCCTCCCAAAAAAAAGTATGGCTTGTTTTTTAAGCTCTATTGGCCAGTTAGTAAAAAAGCGAGTAAATATTCGAAAAATGGTGTGTAAATTAGCGATCGAACAATTCGACCTTGAGCAAGGCATGCTAAAGGACCATAACCAACTGTGCCGACAACACTTTGTAGTTTAATGATGGCCTACAACCAATATTATGTGTATTCGTTTGATGTATGGACAGGTTTTTAAAATATATGTATAAATATTTTGATTTTTCCCCACAAATGAACCGGTGGTCTGACCATTAAAAATCTAAACAGCCTCACCGGTTCGGCTTTAAAATCATGACCTTTAGCATAAGTTAGGAGGAGCAAACTTCGTTTGTACATTACAATACCCAAAGGCATTTCTGAGAAATAGTACCATGAGCCAAAGAAAACAGTAAACATAAAGAGCCTCTTGACAGTCTCTCCGCATGATCTAGTCCTTCTTCGTTCAACAGTCAGTAGATTCCTACCAGGACGCCAACCATGTGCTGAGTGAAAGATCTCACTTGCCACATGTTCGAACAGTCTTACTGGTTCAGCGCCTCTCCGTTTTCCTATTTTCATGGACATTCATAGTCCATCTTGAAAGAAAACTTCATATTTTTCATAGAAGGGAAATATGTGTGATCTATTTTACTAACTTACACACGTGTGATAGTGTGAGCGTGCCACCTGAAGGAAATATGCCCTAGAGGCAATAATAAAGTTATTATTTATTTCCTTATATCATGATAAATGTTTATTATTCATGCTAGAATTGTATTAACCGGAAACATAATACTTGTGTGAATACATAGACAAACAGAGTGTCACTAGTATGCCTCTACTTGACTAGCTCGTTGATCAAAGATGGTTATGTTTCCTAGCCATAGACATGAGTTGTCATTTGATTAACGGGATCACATCATTAGGAGAATGATGTGATTGACTTGACCCATTCCGTTAGTTTAGCACTTGATCGTTTAGTATTCTGCTATTGCTTTCTTCATGACTTATACAAGTTCCTATGACTATGAGATTATGCAACTCCCGTTTACCGGAGGAACACTTTGTGTGCTATCAAACATCACAACGTAACTGGATGATTATAAAGGTGCTCTACAGGTGTCTCCGAAGGTACTTGTTGGGTTGGCGTATTTCGAGATT